>NW_010307787.1:6855-7279 GCF_000700745.2 Antrostomus carolinensis | reverse complement strand
CGGCAACTGAGATGGGAACCTGCCCGTGGAAGCAGGAGGCAGTTTTAGCTGGCAGGGAGGAGCAGTTTTCTGCCCAGACAGTTACCAGCTGGCCCAGCGGGTTTCACTTTGCTATGTGAAAAAGAGAAGGCTCTGGGGAGACCTCACTGCGGCCTTCCAGTACCTGAAGGGAGCTTAGAAACAGGCGGGAGGGCGATTTTTCCATGAGCAGATAGTGATAGGACAAGGGGAAATGGTTTTAAACTAAGAGAGGGGAGATTTGGGTGAGATATTAGGAGAAAATTTTTCACTGTGAGGGTGGTGAGACAGTGTCCCAGGTTGGCCAGAGAAGCTGTGGCTGGTCCTCCCCGGAAGAGTTCTCGGACAGGTTGGATGAGGCTTTGAGCAACCTGGTCTAGTGGAAGGGGTGCCCGCTGCCGGGCGG
>NW_010307787.1:0-6818 GCF_000700745.2 Antrostomus carolinensis | reverse complement strand
TAAGGTCCCTCCCAACCCAAACCAGTCTGGGATTCTATGTCCCAGTCTTGTCCATTTCCCTCATGCACCTTCATTATTTCCCCTCTTGTTTCCCCCAGTGATAACCAGAAGATCTGCTGTGGGTGCTGGTGGTGGCAGCCGGGGCAGCTCAGCGAGGGCTGCGGCACGCGTGGGGATGCCGGGGCAGGAGGGCTCGGTGCCGCCGGGAGCTGAGCCAAGCAGGGTGCCTGCTGCGTGCTTGGGCTGAGGCTTTTCCTTTGGCTTTGCTAACAGGTGATTTAACCCGAGGCAGTGGTGGGTGCTGGGGTGCAGAGGTTCCCTTCAGTCCTGCAGTGCCCAGACCCTGGTGTCCCTGCTCTCTGATCAGCCTTTTATGAGGAAAACATATTTTTCTCCTCTCTTCTTCCTCTATCTTTTCGGATGGCTTCCAGCACAGCCCCCTCTCCTCCAGCAGTGGTTTGATGGCAGCAGCTGAGGTGGTTCCTGTGTACCCCAGCCCCTCCTGGCACCCCGCTTTTCACAGCAGCAGGGCCCTGGGAAGGGGTGGGTAGAGGAAAGCTCATAGAAATAAACCCCACAGAGACAATTAAAGCCGTGTTTGGTGTACCTGACCTTCTGCTTTGTAAAGTTCCAGTGCTGGTTTTGAGGCTAAAAATACCTTTTACCTTGAGTGCTGCTAAAGAAGAACACTGGCTTGGCAGGTTGTTTAGGATTCAGGGGAAGAAAGTTCAGGCAGGGCTCAATTAGAGTCTGGCTTCATTTACCAGCGAAGTTCTGCGTCTGCAGGATTCACTTCACTTGTCTGTTGCACATTTTAATGCACAGAGCAGTACTGGGCTTTTTTTAATTTTTCAAAGCATGTATTTAATGTAGAAGCACTGTTGTTATTCACATTTACAGCCCTTTTCATAATGAAACAGCTGCTTTTACTGCCATGAAAAAAAATATAAGAATCTAGTGCTGAAATGAGCAGAATAAGTGGGAGGATAAAGCTGCGTGGTGGCAGATCATGTGTCTTCTCCTGAGCTCTGCCTGTCTTCTCCTGGTCATTTTGCTGTCCTTAATTCTGGGACTTCTCACAAGGGATCCATGGGCCACGAAGATACTGATGCCAACAGCTCAGTAACAAGTGCTCCGTGTTCTTGTTCCCTGCTGTCTTCACTGCCATGAGCAAGTACCGGCAAGCATTAGGTACTGCTTAGCTAATGCAGTGTGCTTTATTATTATATTAATAACAGAGTAATAATTAGTAATGCAAAATTATTATTATAACATTAGTAATGCGATGTAATTGCAAAAGTTACAGTTTTAGGTAGTCTGCTTGCTCTTCTTGCAGCAGCTGCCTGCTGTTTCAGACTCCCCAGTGCTGTGTGTTCACTGATATGCTCTGCCTCTAAAAAATGCCCCAAACAGGTCACCTGTCCCACTGCCCTCTGCGCCGTCTCTGCTGGAGCTGTTTGGGTTGGGAAGGTTGATATCTTCAAATATCTTCACGCAGGAAATTGAAAATCCAAAGAAAACGATTGCCAGAACAAACCCAACGAGAAGTTGCAAAGTTTCTCTGCGGTGTGCAACGATTCTGTGAGGTTTTCTTTCCTTTTCTTTGAAGTCATGGCTATACTTGACTTTATTTAGAAGCAAATGTAATGTTTTCTCTACAGGAAATCACAGGATTTTTTATGGCCTAGGAAAAGATCCATCTAAAAAAAACCCAACAAACCCCCTAAGCAACCTCCTCTTTGTCTGTATGTTGTACAATCTGACAGCAAGGTAACACATGCGTCTGGAGAAAATCTGCAGAACGGATTTATAAAGCTGCTTACGTTAAAAATTAGGGAAAACACATCTTGGGAAAGGAGCAAGGATCCAAATGAAACTTTCTTCCCCCTTCCCCTGCCCTCAACTTGCTGCATTTCCTATTCTTGCTTAATAAGCAGACAGCCAACAGCTGTTGGCAGAGCTTGAAAATAGCAGGAGTGTAGCGTGTCAGAAAGCGCTCCGGGCCTCTTTTGGTAAGCAGGTCAGGAGCGGCTCCTTAGGTGGGTTATCTATAGGGTGGCTCCAGCCAAGGAGCATTGCATGTCCCAGCCAGAAATAGCACCAGCCGTCCACTTCTCTGGGTGGTGGAAATATTGGTTTTACTCCAGTGTGGAATTTTTCCTGGGCTGCACCCAGAGCAGCGTGGGCAGCAGGTGGAGGGAGGGGATTCTGCCCCTCTGCTCTGCTCTCCTCAGACCCCACCTGGAACACTGGGTCCAGTTCTGGAGCCCCCAACACAAGAGAGACCTGGAGCAGCTGGAACAAGTCCAGAGGAGGACACGAGGATGATGCGAGGGCTGGAGCAGCTCTGCTGTGAGGACAGGCTGAGAGAGTTGGGGCTGTTCAGCCTGGAGAAGAGAAGGCTCCAGGGAGACCTTCTAGTGGCCTCCCAGTACCTGAAGGGGCTCCAGGAAGGCTACAAGAAGGCTGGGGAAGGACTTTTCATAAGGGCAGTTAATGACAAAACAAGGGGAAATGGGTTTAAACTGAAAGAGGGGAGGTTTAGATGAGATATTAGGAAGAAGTTCTTCACTGTGAGGGTGGTGAGACACTGGAACAGGTTGCCCAGGGAAGCTGTGGCTGCTCCTCCCTGGAAGTGTTTGTGGCCAGGCTGGATGAGGCTTTGAGCAACCTGGTCTAGTGGAAGGTGTCCCTGCTGCTGGCAGGGGGGGTGGGACTGGATGAGCTTTAAGGTCCCTTCCAACCCAAACCATTCTATGATTCTATGATAACACAGGTCTCTGCTATGCAGGGGGAACTGCACCAGCCTGCCCAGTCTTTGATGCCAGCTCCTGGAAGTCTTCTGCGCGTGTTTGAATTACTCCCTGGCTGTGTAACGACTGTATCAGCAAGCAGTGTTAATGAGATGACTGTCCTGAGACCAATGTGTGGGGTTTCAGTGATGTGGAAACCATAATATAGAAGTTACATCCTTGATTAGAAGCAGAAGTGCCGAGTTAATAGTCCTTGGCTATTTAATTCCCAGGTAATAGTCGTCAGGTTCAGATCTTCAGGATCAATTGCAGTTGGGCATCACTGAGTGTGCGTCAATGTTTCTCTGGTAGGAAATTTTGCCGACATTCAGAGAGCAGCAAAGCTCCAGACCTTACCATCTGTCCCTATTTTGGGTGGCTGCAGCACGATCTCTGTTGGCAGGGATGTGGGGAGGTGTGATGGCAGCCTGGAGAAGAGGAGACTGAGAGGAGATCTCATGGGGGTCTGGAACTTCCTCCCAAGGGGAAGAGGAGGGGCAGGCGCTGATCTCTTCTCTCTGGCCACCAACGAATGCCAGGAGCAGAGGACATGGCAGGAAGATGTGGCAGGGGAGGGTGAGGTTGGCCATGAGGAAAAGGTTCTTGAGGCACCCAGAGGGTGGTGGAGCACTGGAACAGGCTCCCCAGGGAGGTGCTGATGGCACCAAGCCTGACAAGATTCCAGCAGCATTTGGCCAAGGCCCTCAGGGACATGGTGTGAATGTTGGGATTGTCCTCTGCTAGGGCAAGAGTTGGACTTGATGATCCTTGTGGGTCCCTTCCAACTCACAACACTCTATGATTCTATGTCCCTGCGCAGGAGTCAGGGCATGTGCTGTCCCCACACACGGAGAGCTCTGTCAGTAAATCCCATCCGTGCTCAGCAGCCTGAGGTGTGGAGAGCAGCCGGGGATGTTTCTCCATGAAGTGCTGCACGGGAGGGCTCGGTTGTGGCTGGGGGGGGTTCTGAGCTGCTGTGCACGGTGGCTGGGATGCTGCCCCTGCCAGCTGCACTGGAGAGCAGAAACCAGCCTCGCTTCTCTGCAGCATCTCAGCCCAAACCAAACTGTGAAGGATGGTCCTTTCACTGAGATTTTTTTCCTCAGCCCTTCCCATCTGTGGCTCTGTCCACAAATGCAGTCCAACTAGAAGATGTGTTTTGACCTGACTTCCTAAGGAAGCAACACAAGTGCAAAGCTCTCAGCCTCAGCCAGCCCTTGAGTTGCATTTGAATTTGTTGGCCAGCGTCGAGCAGATTTAACAGAGCAACAATGATTAGAAAAGACTTATCTTCGCCTAAGCCCTGTGAAAGAAAGCAGCTGAGTGCAGGGCAGGGACTCAGCTGATGACCCTCCAGGAGGAAATCGAGGTGTCTGGAGGGAAAACGGTGCAGAAGGAAAGCAGAGTATCAGAAGGAGCGATGCTCCAGGGGGAAAGCAAGGTGTGGGGAGGAGCAGTGCTCCTCCAGACTCTGCGAGGTATCGATGAACCTGTGGGACCCGCCTGGAGCTACCCGGGTTTGGGAAGCCAGGCTTTTTGGCTCTGCTGAATTGAAATGTTGTCTTAGGGCCAGAAGTGCCTGAAAACGTGAATTATTTTTGGCAGAAAACATCACCTTTTGGACTTTTGACCCGTGTGGCTGATTGTCAGGATTCTTTACAGCAAACACCAACCCGCAAGCAGGTGGTGCACAGCAAAATGTGCGGTGGTCCTGAGAGGAGCCAGAGCTTCCTACCGTGCACCTGCGACTCCTCTCTCTTGCTCCACAGAATGAGTCAGTCTGGTTGTTGGTGCCCACGTGATGAACAGTTTCCCAGTTGGTATTAAAATAGCTCGAATCTGTTTTGCGTGTGTTTAATTCAAGCTGTGACTCAAAACCTCTTATGCCGTGTCTGCAACAGGAAAATTTTGGACTATGGAATGTGTGTCAGCTTCCAGAGCAGCACAGGGGAGCTGCATACGCACAGTCCTGGGGAAAGGAAGGGGAGAGAGAGATGCTCTGGCTTCCCTTTGAGTGAAAAACCCCAAGCCCCAAAGACAGGCAACTGGGAAGTCCATTTCTGTGAACAAATGCCTGCTTATAAACAAGAAGCCGTCCCTGCTGTTGTGCAAACAGCACGTCAGGACTCCCAGTGAGAAAAACATTTGTATTTTAATCATAAAATACATGTGATGCAACGTAGCCTCGGTGTGTGTGACGGGACAAGAGGCTGAAATGGGTTCCAGGCTTTTCCTGAAAACATCTGCCATGTAAATACAAAGAGTTTTAATTAGGTGTTGCTTGGTGACATCTGATTCATCCCCAAAGCCAAAGGCTTGCCTGAAGAAAATGTTTTGAGTTCTGAGGATATAATTTATGGCGATTACTTAACAACATCCCCAGAACGGGGTGAGCTACTTGCGTGAGCGATGCAGCGCTTCGATCCCCCGTAGAGCCGGGAGAGGTACTGCAGGAGGGGTTTCCTCAGAGGCCTCCCAAAAGCAGAACAGAGGTGCCTGTGGTACTGCAGGGAAAGCAGATGAAGAATAAGAAACGCCACCAAAATAATTTCCAGCTAATCTAGAAGAAACTAAACTCTGGATTTATTCTTGCAAACCAGTTGGTTCGCGGCGTCTCCAGTTTATGAGCAACGTGCATCCAAGAACTGAGCAAACGCAACAAAATGACTTTCAAAAGCAATTATTCAAAGTGGTTCGGCTGCTCGAAGTAGGCAAAGCAAATATTAATTATCCTCACTGAGGATGGATTTAACTATACCAACAGGTACCAGAAAGTTCTGACAACTTATTTAAAGCTTTAAACTGTGAGCAGAGGAAATAGCGTTTTAGAAGGACGTGTAAAATCTGTGCCAATTAAATGTGTTTTAATCTCTTGATGTAATCCCCACTGGCTAGAACTATAAAGATGAAACAATATTTACCTTCTTCATTTGATATTGTCTTCTAATTGTGCCTATCTGCTAATTAGAGGAGTATAAATGTTAATGGCAGAAGGAAATGTTACATCTAAGATCGGGGTGAATCTGCAAGGTTTTGAAACAGTGACTTTTATTGCTTGTAGCAGCAAGTCTCTATAACTGCTGTTACCGAAGTTGCTGTTAACGACACACGTTTATCTCAGTGTCACGCTTCAAAAAGCAATTTAAGGCTAGCGAGAAGAGCAGGATTCACAGGTTTTGAATGCAAAACCGCTCTGTATCTTCAGCAGAGCAACATGTCCCGGTGTTAACTCGATCTCTCGCCAGAAGGGCTGTGTCCAGCCTCCGTACGCGGGGTGCTTTGAGCACGACCACGATGCTCTTCACCACCACGACGTAAGAACGCTTTACTCTCACATCACACACCACAGCACCATCATCTTTCTAACCCTCAATGTATAACTTGCAGGGTGTTTCTCCCTGAGCTGGATCTGGGTCTGACGGTGGATCCAGTGACAACCATCGCGCGGGACAAACCCTGGGGAGCCTGAGCGCAGCGCTGGCTCGGGTGCGGCTGTCCCACGGCTGCGTGCAGAGGCTGGGAAACCCAAAATGTCTCTGTGTCCGTGCTCTTCAGAGGGTTTTTAACCTGTTTTTATAAGGCAACAAGACAGAGGAGAAGGACAGAGGGAGATACTCAGTAGTTTCATATATTTGTGCATTTACTGGGATACATGAAAGCGTAAATCCGTGACCAGGTCGTGCTTTCACCCAGGCTATCAGTATGCTCTTAAAGTGTCTTAACAGCTAATTAAAATCTGCCACTCTGTTGCAGCCAGCCTGCATTATTTAACCCTTAAATAAGCCCTACGTCCATCCCGGTGCTTTGTTGCCCTTTAATGGTGGAATTTATTTTTTAAAAAGGACTTTTTTTAATCCACTTTTTTTTTTTTTTCCTCAAGATACCCTTGAGACGGGCAATTTATTTTTAAAAAGGATTTTTTTTTCACTTTTTTTCCTCAAGACACCCTTGAGACGGGCAGTTTCTCCACCAAAGGAGCAGGCCCTGACCCCGGCGGCGCCCAGGAGCGGGCTAGAACGGGGGGGG
>NW_010307786.1:1616-30157 GCF_000700745.2 Antrostomus carolinensis | reverse complement strand
CCCCCCTTTTTTTTTTTATTTCTCTAAGTGGAGAGTATTAAAAAGTAAATGTAAAGACTGGGGATCATAACCACCTGTCCCAGAGCTAATGCACCTGATTGTGCCATTTACTGGGGAAAAAATGGGTCTGGTAGCCTCTCTTCCAATTCTCTATGTGATTGTCTAACACAATTATTCAAGCAAACATGCTGGAAGTTGAGAGGAAAGTGGCCATGCATATTTTTAATCCTACCATAGGCAATGTACATACTTGATTTAATGAGTAATCTTTTTACTTTGTCCCACCTGAAAAAAGTCTTTGCCTATCTATTTCAAACTAGAACAACTTATTTAAGCTTGAAAAAAGCAGGTACTGAATCCTGCATGTATGTAATCTGGGAACTGAGAAACTGGAGAAAGGCATGAAAACAAAAATAAAATCAATCTTCACATTACTGAGAAAAACATCAAGGTATCTTCATGATCAGTAAAAGACACATTAATTTGGTTGTGACCTTCTTTGGATCTTAGTCCTTCATCCACTGATGTTTCTGTTTTGTTTTTATAATTGGAAGCGTTACTTGCTTTGTCCAGAACCTCTCATTGTGGCAGCACTTCCATTTATGATTTTCTCTTCCCCCAGAATATTAGTATGTCTTAAAGCTTTTATAAAATATTTTCAGGTATTGAAGAGGGAGTAATTTTCCAATAAAAGCTAAAGTTATTTGAAAAAGTTGAAAATCCTAGTATTGCAGTAAATTTCACAGGCTAAGTGATGATTTTTCTGCAGTCTTGCTTAACTATATTTCCTCTGTCTGTACTTTTAAGGAGCCCAGAAGGGGAGATGACACTGGAGCGTGCAGTGAGCATACTGAAGAGTGAAAATACACAGTCCGCACCTAGGATTCTTGCTGCAGTGACTTTCATACAGCATGAGTGCTTCCAGAAAGCAGATGCCAGAAGAAGAGTAAGTAATTATTTTTATGCCAGTTTCAGTCAGGTAGAGCAAATAGCTTTCTATACTGCATGGCACTGTGTAACAACATGAAAAACAGATATTCCAAGAAAATATGTAGGTTACTGATTTTGGATATTCTCGTTAAAATATGCTGATGCTTTTTGCTGCAGATTATTTTAAATCAGTGGAATGGCACTCATTTATGCTAGCAAAAGTTTTGTCTTTAGCATTTTGTGATAGAAGACATGGAAACGTAGGGTAAGATTCCCGCAAACCATCTGTAATTACAGATATTTATGGTGACCAACTTTTAAAAAATCATATTGATTAGGATCCCACAAGCTCCTGCAGGCAAAGAACTTTGCTACTCTTGCCATTTATGTTTTAGGAATAACTTAAATCTCCATTTTTGCAAACTAAGTTGATTAATTTCTATCCTAACTTGATTGGTATGGAAAAAATGACTGTTTTTCTGTCCCTTTTATAATGGGTTTTCATCTATGTTAGGGCTGCTAAGTGTATCCCTACTTAGATTGCTCTTTTTCAGGCTAAACAAACATTGTTCTTTAAGCTTTTTGGAGTAAGTCATAGTGTCTGAACCTTTTGTCAATGTAATTGCTCCTGTCTCTCATTTATGACTGGCATGCTTACGCCATTGGTGCAGAGATATCCCAGAAACAGAAACTCTGGGAGTACTGCAAACTTACCCAAGCTTCAGGGTTTGCTAGGACTGCATGAATCCATTATACAGTGTATGGATTAGCCAAAGTGGTAAGGGCTTGCTGGGACTGCACAAATACACTAATACATTGTTTGGATTAACCAAATTCGTTAAGTCCCTTACAAGAGATTTTTTAAGTCTCTTTCAAGTTTTTTGAAAGGGCATATTAAAAATATTATCCTCTTCTTTTTCTTTAAATTTCACTGTCTAGCACAATAATGGCTGTCTTGCTGAACAGTTCTGTACACTAATGTGTAAGGTGGTTGTTTATTTCAACCATTTTTTTTTTAATTTCTTACACCTGCTTCGTTTCATAGTTTACTCAGTATTACTCATACATAATCTCAGCCTTTACTCCATATTCATGTATATGCAGTCCAGTTCAGTGACAGCCAAACATCACTCAGTCCTTTGGCAGTTTTAACTTGCTTCACGGTAGATCAAAGTCTGTTTTGGAGAAAATCACCAGTACAATTAGCAGTCTTAACTTCAGTCTGAGGACAGAGCTTCAGAACTGAATGTTTGAAGGTGATTTATTATTCAGACCTCTCTCAGGAAGCTTCCCTGAAAAACAAGTGGATGATTAAAAGAGTTCAAATTGGAGCAGTCAGCCTGAAACCATCTTCCATTTTCCTTTCTATCCCACATATCCTAGTTGAGTTTTTCTATTTGGTGCCCATCAGACTTGTTCATGTTGGCATTGTCTTGTTTCCCCATTTTAGCCTTTCAGCCTGCATTCCTTTTCTTTGTCTCCCAATGCTTTGTTCCTCAGTACCTGATAGTCTGTGGCTTTTATTTTTCTTGTGAACTTGTGGTCTTATGGTATTTTGCTGAATTCTGTCTACCGATTAAAATTTAGACAGACTGATCAGTAGCTTTTGTAAATTCTCCCCTGCACATTAGGTTGAAATAGCACCACTTCTTTTACAAGAGTGTTAAATTGCTTAAAATTGCCAGCAGAAAGTCTGCATGAATGTTTAAAAAACCCAACCAGCTGTGGCATCGGTGTCAAAAGGGCTTATCTACTGTAATAAAATAGGTCAATGTGCCTTCAGCGTGTTCTAAGCTCCACTTACCTCAACATATATATTTCTGTATTGCATTCGTTTGGTATCTAGATGATTGTGAATTGGGTCAGTAGTGAAGCAGCTAGAAACTATCTTTTGTACAACAGAATCAGAGGAAAGGCAGGTGAGCAGTGTAGTTTGCCAGGGCATGAAGGGCAGAAGTCTTTATTACGTTTCATATCTTCATGTTGCTAACACCTGTCGGTCATATTAAATTCTTTTTATCATTAAACTCTGGAATACTAAAAAAAAAAATGTATCAGATTTCCAAGTCTTTCACATGCTGTTGATTCTACACAAAGATGAGTTTGTCCACAAAACCATATGGCATTTTGAGATGCTAGGAGAAACCGTCCTCAATTGTACATGAATGAAAGGTATTTTCTGTAGTAAACTCATTCCTAAATGAGCCAAGGTTTGCTTATGCCACATCACAGCTTGTATCAGATTCATCATTTGCCACGACATGTAGAACTTAGAAACAATGTGTTTCCGTACAGCTGCTGTAAAATAACATCTTCTTAATTCTTCATTCATTTGAGGCCAAAACCTCATTTTCTAAAGAATTAGACACTGGAGAGTAGTCTTTGTTAAATGTAAGTGATTCAGTAGGTAAGTAGATTACAATGTTTAGTGGCCTACATTTTGAAGTTTACTAGTTTACTAGTTTTTTCTCAGTATGCCACAGATAAGAAGTACTAAGTAAAAGGTATTCTTGTTTAATACACTTTCAATAGATGCACAAAATTTATCAGAGAAAAATACTACCTTTCCATCAGGTTGATGCTGAGAAAAAAGAAAAACAAAACAAACTTTGCACATTAAGAACATTTTACATCCAGAAATCTCAAGGCAGTTTATAAATGTTCCAGAGTTAAATCTCAAATATCCATTTCACCAACATGGAAGCTGGAATACAGAGCAATTAAATGTTTTGTCAGAGAGTACAATCTGCAGCAAAGCTGGAAGAGATTTAGTTTCATTCTCTTACATTAATTATTAAAATATGTTGCCTCCCTTAGTTATGGATTATAACTGTGACTCATATGAAAGCCCCGAATTTGCGTCATGTCCAAATGATTAATGATCTGTGCTTCAAGTCTTTCAAATAGGAGCAAGCGAAAAAAGTCCCTATGATTATTTAAAGGTTTGCTGGGGGGTGTGTGGAGTTTGTAATTTACAGTATCTAACTATTCTCTGCTGGTTTTTGTTTTCCTCACAGGTTTTCTCACTTGGTGGTATCCCCAAACTTTTACAGCTTCTTGACGTTCAGAACGAGGACATTCAACGGGCATCATGTGGTGCTCTGAGAAACTTGGTGTTTGAAGACAATGACAACAAACTGGAAGTGTCAGAGCAGAAAGGGATCCCACTGTTGCTCCGCCTACTCCGACACACCAGGGATGTAGAGACTAAAAAGCAAATAACAGGTAATGTTTTCTGTGCAGTCAGGCATGGAGTGCTTTAAGTAGTGCACAAGCTTTCTGTGTGAGGTGCACGATTGTTTACTTAGGCCAATGTTTAGTGAATAAATACAAGAACATTGTCATCTATTCTAAGCTATTCCCTTAGGGTGAAATTCCAAGGTCCTTACTCAAAAGCAGTCTTTAAGACAGTAGGAAGAGACTAGGAACTGCAACTTCCCCTCTTAAAGCTTCTTCAGAAATCCCATGTTTGCAGGAAGGTTAAAGTCTTTGATGCTCCAGAAAGTGAGGCTCCAAATAGCAATTTCTTTAGAACCATTTTGGTGAGTAGTGATAGGAGCAGTCCAAGAGGTGCCTGGGGCCATAATTAATGCCCACTACTTCCGAAGCAGCTCAGCCCTCACTTTTTGGCACCATGCTTCTAGTGCATACTGGGAGCTCCTTGTTGAAGACTGTCTCCCCGAACTGTCAGGTGCTGTGGATAGAAAGTGGATGTCCTACTCCCCACAAACCCTATTGCCCCATATTTCTTCTCTGAGCTCTCTCACTCCTAGCTGTTTACACCCCAGAGTTTGCCTTCTCAGATCTGTGACAAGCAGAAAACATTGCCACAGCAACCCCATGCTTCTCTTCTGTGTGAAGAGCAGAGAATTCCTGCAGGACATCCATTTGACTGTAAAGATCATACAGTACCATCAGTGGAGTGACCTGCATTCTGGATCCAGTCTTTGCAGGACTTATGTTCTCATCCTTTTAGTTCCAATGTCCTTGAGGAAGAGCTGTTAAAAATTAGTAGGGCCCATTGCAATTTTGAAGGAAGAGCCTTTTGGATCAGAAACCTCGTCTTACACTTCTTCTTGTACATCAATGTAGCAGAAGGAACAGTGGGAGGAAATGTCCACACCTTCTCACAAAGAAACTTGTGGTTACTGCCCTGTTGGCTTTACAGATGGGTAAGAAATACCCATCACTTCATCCCTGCACTCATGTTTGACTCTAGGAAGTCAACCACTTGTGATCCACATTCAGTCTAGTTAGCATGAAAAGGAAGAGCAGGCTTATTTTTTATAAATTAAATAAAACATTATGAATAAATGAATGAGGATTTATTTCAAGTGATCTTTAAAGATACCAGGAACACAAGCTATTAAAATAACAGTGCTTGAAAAGGTACAGAAAGTGTCAGGCAGTCCTGCCTTGAAGCAAAGGCATGTTGAGACATTCTGTAATTCTGCATTCTTTTAAGTATTTGAAATACTGGGCTCCCTAAGCTGGACAACAATGCTTTGTATTGTTGGCTCTTTTGGCTCAGTTCTACAGCTCTGCAACATTAAAATTTTTTGAAGTTTTTCACATTCATCAGATGCAGAATTGGGTCACTTGGTAACTTACTGCATAGTGTATTGTCTTTCAGTGCTATTACACACCAGTGAGGGAAGCAGTGAAAATCACAGCACAGTTGCCAGAAAGCTTATACTCTTTTCTTGCTGGCATTTTCATCATTTCTGACAAGAGCTCAGACTGTTTGTGCAGGTTAACTCATACAGATATTGTGAATACTATTGTCTTCCCTTTCACTAGTCTGGAAATTGATGATGAGGCACCTGCTTTCTTCAATTACTGCTGTCCTTAAACATGGATATTTACTTAGGAAACGTACAAGACACCAACAAAATATTTAAGCAATATTAAGCAGGATGTTGTGGTTTGCACAAAGCAAAATTTTCTGATATACTTTCGTGCCTACCAGTTGCAAGAGATGGCTTTAAAAATACAGCAAGAGAGAAGTATTTCTGACTTTGTTTAAGACCAAATTTGCAGTCAGGAAGAAGTATACTGGGTCCCTTGGTGGAAATAGCACTAGGGCATACTTTTTAGCATGACTTGAGCAATTCTTCCAGCTCCCTAGCAAGCTGCAAGGAGCCTACCAGGCAAAAGACAGCCTGCTTGAATGATATATGAGAATATTAACTTTACTTTCAGCCACTTTCTTTCCCAGCCCACATTTCAAAGGCAGGCAAGGAGCAGGCTGCAGACAGGAGGTAGTCAGTCACTGTTAAGAGTATGCTTAACTAAGGTCAATGCTTCCAGATGATCTTGGCATGTACAACGATATCTAGAAAACACTGGAATTACTGTCTTGCAAAGATTGACTGTGTAGCTCGAGAACGGCTGCAACGTAAGGCTTTTCCAAGCACAGTGCAAACCTCTGAGTGGCTTTCTACCAAAATGGTTAAACCCTGCTGAGCAAGTTTCCCTGTCTGACTGATGGCTCACCTACAAGTTTTCTTTCTCCTCTTGCATTGCCTTTGGCTTCCTACAGGACTGGTGGAATATCATAGCTATGCATGCAATTGTACTGCAGTGTCATAACACTTCCAGGAAAAGGTTAAGGCAGAGCCTTTGGGCTTCCACCTGCTCAGCATGAGAAGCCCATCTGTCTTTCCACATCATACTTATTTCTTGCCTATTTTGACTCTAAATTAGAGACTTTCAAATGTGTGATATGAAAATTAGCTGAATGTATTTCCCTGTAAGAGATTAGTAAAATAATCTTGGTACCTGATAATACCACACAAAACTCTGGTGAAAGACTCCTGGCCAAGGATCGAAAGCCTATGATACTTACTAATAAAGATGTCTAAGCTCAGCAGAAGAAAACTTTTTGCTTATACTGCTGTGTAGGAAGCATGGTACCAAAGCACTCCACCTGACAAAAATATGCTAAGATAAGGAAGTTGTCAGAGAGGAGGAAGATAAAACTCCGAGACACAGAAGCTTTCTCATACCGTACTTCATTATCTGTCAGAAATATGATCTGATACTTGTGCACATGATAGAAGTACATCTCAGCCTTAAAAGCTTATCTTTAAGGTCAGTGGCTTATTAGTACCAGTAGTGTTAATACAGGCAAATGCTTGCCTAGTATTAAGCTATATCATATCATATATTCTCAAATAATATTTTGATGGCCTGTGTTTTCTTCAATACCTAGGCTGAAGAATACAGTGTGAGCATAGTCATTCAGTGTGCTTTGTATCATCCTACAAAAAGACTGAAAGCACTGAAAGCATAGGGAGATAAATGCTGGTTATAGCAAGTGCTGTGTCCTTCCCAGGAGAAGGCTGCATCCCAGTAGAACATAGAAAAAGCACCAAACCAGCACTCACACCAAAGTGGCACTGTGCTTATGACTGGTTTGAAAGCTGCTGTGGACCAGTTTACTGAATGCCCATATGCAGAGAGTAGCTGCCTGGTTTCTCTGTGCAATTTCTGTGCCTATATGATGTCCTCTTAGGGGGAAGAAGACCTCCTCAAGGTCACATTGACTGAATTTGCTAGCTTCATAAAATCATTGATACAAGTAAAGGAACTATAGGCTCTGTCCTTTGTTTGACATACAAACAAACTTCTTGCAAATCTCTTAGGAAAGGAATGAGGTTACTCCTGAATAGTAGGGCAGGATGTCACTTGGAGGCAATGCAGGAGCCAAGACAGGAATGGCATTTTGTAGTATTTGGAGAGCATACTGAGGAACAGAAACTGAAGTGTCTGTGACAAGAAAAAAATGAAAAAGATTAGCTTTTGAAGGTAAGCCAAGTGAGCCTCCAGGTAGTATCTCACCTCTTGATCTTGTTATCATGCAGTATACATCTAAGAAATGAAATACTTTTTTTCCTGCAGGGAAGATCACAGCTCAAACAGATCTGTCATTAAAAGACATATAAATTTAAAGAGTCCCCACCCATTTTCCTAAATAACCGTCTAAGGGAAAACTATGCCCCTATGAACACATTTTAGCATAGCTTCAAGGAAAGAGCCCACTCCTGAAGACATTTTCTAATGTGAACAAATTCATCCACACCCAGAATGCCACTGAGAGAATCTTTCTGAACCCAGTGAGACAGTGCCTGTGGGTAAAGGTAGGGTTTTTGTTGGAAAATTTACAGTGTGAGCAATATCTCAAATTCTGTTCTGACAATTCTATTCTAGATATCTGTCTCTAATTCAAAATATACTTCTTCCTTTTATTGTAATATTCTGTCCTTGTGCCCTTGCATTTGTGCCATTCTGTCTTAATTCTGTTCCTTTAGCAATGCCCTTGGACTGCCTGTCTGATTTCCTATAAGCCTGACTTTTTCTTTAGGAAAATACATTCTTTGTTTTATCCCCTAATTCAGAGGCGGAAGAGCTGATCCCAGAAGAAGGAATGGGTTGCTTCTGTCTGGCTTTTGTTTTGATTTTACTTTTGCTCACAATAGGTGTAATTAAATTCAAAGTGTAAGGAGATACAAAAGAAACATTTTTTTGTTGTGACCTGAGGAAAAGTACATTCACTAATACTCTTTGGAGGAGGAGGTCTGTGAAACTTAGAGCAGCAAGCTGGGGAAACAATGAATGCCTTTGTAGTGAAAAGCAGAAATACTTGTCTTTTTCCAGGGGAAGAGTACTTTAAATAATGTTGGAACAGAATGTAATAGAACATAGTCCACTGAAACTATCACAGTCAAGCTAATAAATTATGCAAGATTATATTTCAGATTTGTTTTGCTGTTTGGTGATTGTGAGTAGAAAAAGTGTGTAGTGTTCCTTAATGATTTGTTTAGTGACAAATGTCTGGACAGTAACGACCAACTGTTTAACAGCTTTCCGTCCTAGGAGGAATTTTGCTGTCAAGTGTTAGAGAAACTTGGTAATGGTCATCTCCTGCCTTCCAGCAGATTTTCAAAGACAGTAAAGTCTCTCTCTCTACCTCCTATCTACTCCCTTTGCATGTGAATTTATTCTCCTGCTCATTGGTCTTTACTTGGTACTTGGAAGTGCAACTAGTCCTGCGAGGCATCCAGAAGGGACAAATTCCTTCCTGGAAGTGCGGAGAATGATCACTGGTTTTGGTGGTGTTAGCTTCTTTGGTAATGGGGAAGGTGATTGCTGCAGATGGGCAATGCTTGTGCAGAGCCTTGGAAAACTGCATGTCTTGGTCGGGCATTAGACTGACTATATAGAGATCTGACTTGAATTATGTAGATAACTGTGCCCTTTTTTTTGCCCCGTTTCCATGTCCTCTGATCAGGGCTGGCAAACTCTTTAGCACCCCCTTTTGCTCCTCTTCAGGATATCAAGTGCCAGATAGGCTCCTTCACTCATTAACTTCAAGAAGTTTGAGATTAGGTCTTTCAAATTGTGGGGGAGTCTTTTTGCGACTCTGATTTTATTTTGGATGTTGCAGGTTTGTTGTGGAATTTGTCCTCCAATGACCAGCTGAAGCACCTGTTGATTAGAGAAGCTCTGCAGACGCTGACCGAAGCTGTTCTCATCCCTTACTCAGGCTGGCCAGATCGAGATTACCCCAAGTCAAGTGTTTTACCTGACCCTGATATCTTCTACAATGCCACAGGATGCTTGAGGTAAGCACTCAATCTACAGGTACCCAAAACAATGGTGATGATAAAACAGGCCTGCACACTTATTTGTTTTCTTGCTTTGAACCTTGATGGCTCCAAGAGAAGAGTTTGCTTACAGATCATATTTTGAAATGCCTCATGTGTATCAGACCAGAAGAATTACTGCTCAATACAATGAAAACAACTTTCTTTATAAGGCTTCTCTATATTTATTTAATGGCTACTACATGGACTAAATATATGCATAACAGAAGATAGTAATCAGAAGCCTGGTTGGAGTGCATAAGTTGCATTGAAGTCAAAAAGATCTTTCCCTGAATAACAATTGTTGGTGTGATGTATAATATTAGCCCCTGACTAATGATGATAATAGTAAAAACAAAGCTTTTAAAAATGGTTCTAGGAGTGATATTACAGATTAGCACTGGAGAAAAGCTAATGGTAACTTAAAAGAAACTTTAAACCTGTGTGAGCCTCTTAAAGTTATTTTAAGACTCTAGTGCAGTGGTCTCCAAACTTTTTTGATCATACACCCCTATCAGTAAAAAACTTTGGAGAACACTCCCTCAGTTTATGTATATTTATTTATTTATAAATTATATACATATACTACTATACTAATATATTATGTACATTATAAAACATACATAAAACCAGAAATTAAAAAGGCTGATATAAAGATGAAATAAACACTATTTAATTTTTTTAAAAATTATTTATTAATGGTGCAAAAATATTTCCTTCCTGCACCCCAATGGACTATATTGTGCACCCTTTGGGGAGACCAGAGCTCTAGTGGATTTATAGCATGGTGACCTTTAAGCCTAGGTCTAAAGTTGTATGGTCTGCTGATGCAAATACAAGAGTAACAGTTTCACAGGATGTGAAGTTCTTTGACCCATACAGGTATTGTTTATAACCACTTTGTTAATATCTTTTTCATAAACAATTCCTGCTTCATGTTAATTGCAAAAATTTATGAAGCATAAGGGACTATCCACTGGAGTCACATAAAAATATGCCTACTCCACAAACTCAAAATAATTAAGACTTTTATACATAGCTTGAGCATGTGTCTATACTTCTGACTGGCAGAACAGATTTATGATTGCATTTGTTGATGAGTAACGGTGCAAAACCCCATGAAGAGATCTAGACTATAGCAGGTAAAACAGTAAGGTTTGTTTCTTTGAAACACAATTTCATAGTTGTGCTGGACCAAAACACAGTTACAAGCAGTAATACGATTTTTATCATCACATGCCTCTATTTAGACAATTTTATTCTATGTAAACAAGCATTTACTCTTTTTTACTATGAAGAGTAAATAAAATTCATTCTATTCACATATCAGGGTTTCAGGGTAGCCTCAACAGAAATTTGCTGTCACGTATGTTTTGTTCAAGCAGTAGTAATGCTGTTTACAGTAGATAGCTCATTGTGGGCAGTTCCTTTGGGCACAGTCTCTTGTTCAGACACTCAGGAGTGTTAGCATTTCCTATGAGAACCACCAAGTCGGCAGCTTTCTCTCACAATTTTCTTTCTTTGCACTTTACTGTTGTATAGCTCTGTAAGTGCCATTTGGGCTACTGAAAGACTAAAATACTTGAAGGATTAGTTCTGGTGTCATAGGTCCATCAGTGGGACAACTGAAGTGCCCGTGTACCTGGAATTTTCTTTCCAGAGACCGAGCAAGTTATCTTAATCTACAGCAACATTAGGTATTAATGGGACTGCAGTGTTTTCTGCCATTTGTGCTAGGTAAGTTCTGCTCACCTGCTCCAATACCTGCTGATTCCTACCAGCTTTTTCAGGCATGGGAGCAGTCCTTTGGGTAGTAAGCAGAACACACTCAGCAGTGGCCAAGTCACTTTTTTTTCTACTTGGCGTATAAACCACAACTCATAGTTATATTCAGTAACATCTCCAAGGACCCTTTGGATAAATACATAGAGTTAATCTCAAGCCACAACCACTTCTCATCTGAATAGATTCACTGAAAAGGGGACATGGTACCTACAAGCACAGAGAAGAGTTCAGTTTTCAGCTGCTGCCAAAGATGCTTGCTTTTATCTATCATAATCTATAGCTAAACTGATAAGAAAATTACTTAACCCAAACTAGGAAAAAGCCATTTTTTAAACCAAAGTAATTCCTGTCCAACTTTTTGCACAGGTTCAAATAAATTGAGGCTGGGCTGCAGCCATGGGTTGGATAAATAAATTTACAGTTATGTATTTACTACTGCCATCAGCATAAAACTGCGGCCCTTTGTGTTTGTGAGTTCAAAGTCATTGCACATTTAGTAAATGCAAATATGAGTATCAGAGATGCATGTCTTTTGTTCACACATTCAGAAATGCATGAAAGGGCATAGTTTGAAATAATTAATGAGTAATGTATGAGTGCAAAGGCATGGCCTGAGTTTTAAACTCTTCTTAATAGAGTACAAGGAATTAAGCTTGAAAATTAGAGGCTGGGAAGCTGCCCAGTTTTGCCTTACACATACCTGCTTTGTTAACGTGTCCTATAGCAGAGTAGTTGTACCTGTATTGCATTAATTTTTACTGTGTAAACAGCTCTGTATCTGACTCATGTGGTTTCAGAAGACAAATGAATTGTTAGCTGTACAAAATACTCAACAATAAAGCACCTTTTTCTGCAGGATCTCCTGTCAGCCTGCTAAGTACTAATTAACTTCATCTCTAAGTAATAATTAACTTTTATTTACTGTGATGGCTCAAAAGCAAATACAGAGAAACATTAACTACCCATAATAAAATCTCTGTAGCTAATGCTAGCGGTGTTGTCTATGAAATGAAGCGGGTTGTCTTTTTTTGTGTTAATTAGCCTGAGCTGCATGTGTACAGAAACCAGTCTGGCTGTTAGGTGTGCTGCTCTGTGGTGGCGTGACCTGCTCTTCTCCTGTGTTTCCACTCTGGAACCATCTCTTCCCTGTAAGTCTGCCAATGGGGGCACAGGATCATTCTCAGTTTTAGTGTGGCATTACTCTTTCTGAGCTTGTTGCAGCAGCTTGACATTACTTGATATGTGACAAATAAGGTGTAACAGTGGCTGAGTTGTTTTAAATTAAATAAAAGTAGATTCTGAACATGTCTTACTCTACAGAAAGTCGGTGACCGGGGCTGCTCCAGAGCTGCAGTTAGCTGTGCAGCCTTAATGAAGTGTCTCTCAAACTGCCCTTATCTGGATGCTCAAGCATACATTACCTGTTTTAAAAATATGATGTCCATATCCTAGTCCTTCTCATTTCTAAGAGCTTGAACACTGAAAATTATAATTAGAACAAGAAGGGCTTGAAAATTCTCTGGTAAAGTTGATCTGCAGGATTGCAAAAATGCTTCCTAGCAGAGAAGAGTTTTTAATGAGCCTTACCATATTTGTACAGACTAAATATCCCAGATTTTTAAGATTAATCAGTTTACATCTCTTTATTGAAAATTAACACACTTCACAAATTAGGTTACTAGAATTATTCCTTCCCTATGTATTAATTTAAAAAAAAAAAAAAAAAACCAAACAAAACTCTGCACAAAGAAATGCTGAAAACTGAAAGAGCACACCACAAAGTAAAAAACCTGTGCACTGAGGGAATTATGTTACTAATGGAGATATTTAAAGAGTATATATATTTGCCAGAATATAAATCTATAATTAGTCTTCCCTTTTGTAATACTAAGATGCTTGTTGTGCATGTTGATAAAGTCTATAGCCTGCAGCTTCTTTTACAGGGTAAAAATAGTACTTTGAAGTGCAATATGTTATGCATATTACAGTACTTGGAGAATGCCAAAACTTATTTTAAAAAATTTACATACACCTATTGAATGAAAAGGGACACCCTCAGTCCAAATCTAAAACTATCATCTGACATGGGTGTATGTGCTGTGCCACACAGTTACCAACTAATAAATTAAAGCTCTCTTTATCTTTTTGACAGAATTTCAGGAGGAGAAATGAATCTGAATCTAGCAGATAATATTGCAGATCCTGACACTGGAATGAATGAATAACTAGAACACTCCCCATTTTGCTAACCAGTTATTGCCAGAAGTATTGCAGAGTCCTGAATCTTGGCTGTCTGTGTCAGTGTATGCAGCCACTGATAAGGAAAGTCTGTTGTTAGAAAGATTTGTTAATCCCATCCTCTAGGTCTGTAGTTTGTTTTACAGCTTTGCTTCTGACACAGTTTTAGAGAAATCACAGGTCACAAAACCTAACATAATAAAAACAATTCTACATTAGCAGTTAGAATAAGTAATGGTATTTTTTAGTCCTGAAATATGATTAAAAGCACTGTGCCCTGAACAGGCAGAGTAAGCCAAATCAGAAGACTTCACTGGTTGCCTGACAACAAACTGAACAAGTAAAATTGATGTATTAAACTATCTAGAGAAGTATTGCAGACCTTTGCAGACAAGTCTTGTTGGATTTTAAAGGTAGAATCACTTTTTCTTGGCCTGAAAGTCCTACACATAATAGTTGTCTCCAGTTCCAGTACAAATGGGTAGAAATCTTAAAGATACTTAGCTTCCTCCTCCATACTCCTTCTCTGAGTCTGAAAGGGTAAGATGCCAACAGCATGCAGAGTATATGGTTTTGTATATTATTTATATACATAAGTTAATTTCTGGCATTACTTTTCTTTTAAAATCTTTTTTCTGATTAAAAGGAAGGCTTACTAGAAGGCTGTCTGTGTTACACCTTGAAAGCTGATAATGATCTTGTTCCGTTTTTACCTTGAAATACCTGTTCCCAAAAGTTCTGCAATGCTGAAGTTCCAAAATGTGTGTTTAGTGGTCACATTTCCTCCTGCAAAACATTTCCTTTAAGTGTTGGAGTTAGTGATTGCAACTACTGTGTTTCATTACAGAGTCCTCCTTTCTGATTGTTCTGTAACTGGAGTGTCCTGTGGCCAGGTGTATCTTTATTCTTCAAAACTTTCTAGTCAACTGTCTCCAGAAAAGTCCACTAACCTCTCTGTTCTTGGTTTCCTAGACAGTAAAATAGAAGTAACACTTCCTTTTTCATTATTATTTTTCATGCTTTGTCTGTCCCAGCTCCCTTTTAAGCTCTTTGTGAATTACACAGTGACAAGGAAGGTGGAAAGGTGTAGTTGGAGGAAGTAGTATTATTGCACTTCAGACCAGGAGGCTGTGTAAACATCTACTTCCATTTGCTCTGGAGAGAAGTGAAGCCAAAGCTTCTCACTGTGTGTTGATAAGCGTAATGACAGCTCAGTTTCGTAATGGAAGCTTCTAAGAGAGAATATAAAACAAATGACTGATGATAACAAGTCTTTGAACCAAGGCCTCTTGCATAGCATTGTCATTCCTTGAAGTTTATTTCCATCCATTCTTATCTTCTCTTGCCTCCTCTTCAGTTTATCTGCTCCCCCAATTCCTGAAAGGAATTTTGTTGTTTCCAGCAAGCAGCTTGCAGCCTGGTGCCTGTAGTTACTAAGTAGATTCCCAGATACCTTTCCCTCCTTGTTGCATTTTTGAACTGCGTAAGGCATGAAGGGCATGCAATTTCCCAAATTACTTCATGAAATTGTTAGCAGGTAATTGGGTTAAATTCAAATTACTAGTTTTGGCAGAATGAGTACCAGAAGCAAAAGCTCTCTTCTTATCAGTCGTGTGGATCATTCACAGCAGTGCAAAAACCTTTTTCAACATAGTCAGCCAGTGTGTGACTCAGTGCTGGCTTAAGGGGAGTATCCCTTTCATTTTATGCCATTTGCAATCTAACTGATCATATATTGCCATGATTCTATTTCTTTCAAAACCACACTTGATTTTACCATGTTACATTTCTTTGTATCTACCTCACATCTCTGGATCAAAAGAGTACTTCCCAGTAGGGAATTAGCTGATCCTCCACAAACGCCACAGGAACGTGGGCAAACAGCTATTTCAGTTACCGATATAGTTACACCATGCCTATGTGCAAGAGAGAACAGAAGCAGCAAATACAGGATGAGATAAATGAGACACATAGATAGATATGATGCAACCACATTAGCATGTGGTATAGTTTGAGCATGTCACCAGGATTATCTTATTTAATTATGCCAGAAGTCAGAGATTTTTAATAGTTAGATGATGCCAAAACATAAGTTCTGAGTCATTCAAAGCAGAGCATCCCTATAAGCACCAGTCTCCCTAAGGCTGCGTTCTCCCCATGCTGCATTCTCCCAGCCATTCAATACCATCACAGGTCAGAGATGCCTGAAATTGGGTAGCAGAAGAGTTTTTCTATGAGAAGACTCTTGATCTTGACTCCCGCTGATCCTTTTTTCCACAAATGTATTTGTCTCAGTGTACTTCTGATGAAATGCAACTAAAACAAACTTGCAGAGCAGATGAAGATTTCTAGGTAGCCCTGAAGTCTCACTATGGGGGTTGCCACGAGCCACAATACTGGGCCAGCCCAACCATGGCAGTTTCCCAAGCACTGAGTATTTCAAGGGCTCCAGGAGCTCCACAACAAGAGAGTCCTGAGCTCAGAGGCAGGTGTTCCAGTTGTCAGGAACTTCAGATCTTGGGAAGCCAAGATGAAGTCAGTTTGGAAATTTTCTTAAAAAAAAAAAAAAAAAAAAAAAAAAAAAAAAAAAAAAAGTTGCCATTGTTTCAATTTTATTTTTTTCTTTAATTTATGTGTCTGTGACACTTCTCAGAAACATTTCTTTTTTCCCCATCTAATAATATTTTTTTATTTCCTGGAATTTTTCAAGCTTCAATTAGCAAACAAACTTAAATTGTTAACTGAGGTCTTTGAAATGCTCTTCTCTGCTTTCAAACCAACTCTGACCCTATTCAGAGCAAGGTGGTTACAACTGTAACTGGGCAAGTTGCAGCACGTTGTGGCAATAAATAAGGAAACTGAGAAAGGTGGAGAGTGGAGTGACCATATGTGTACAGACACACACTGGTATCTCTGACTGGATGAACAGTTGAGCATTAGCTACTTGATGAAACGGAGTTCAGTAATTACTTTCCTTTGCAGAACAAGGCAGTGCCTTTGATTCAGGTTCTTCTTTGCCTCCCTCCTGAGGTGTAAAGCTATGTGCCCCACCAGGTTCATGCTAAACAGCAAGGCCAGGTGATGGCCTCTCCTTGTACAGCCATTCAGCATGATAGTACTTGTCAAAAGTTCATGGATTTCTAGAATAACGTACTGTGCCAAAATGAAATCCTGTATCAGCTAAAGTGTCTTTAGCAAGGGAAATTCCACACTTATCTCTTAATAGTATTTTTAGTCTGTGTGCCTCCAAAACTATTTTTGCTATGGGCTAGAAGGGCTGTAACAAATACATTTCTGTCAGCATAACCATAAGCATGTGAAAGGGTGACATGTCTCGAATGTGACATATATAGATAAAATTAAATTCCAAAATTATGTCTATAGTAGGCCTTATTGAGGAATCTGACTATTGATTCTGTGATATATAATTCCATGAGAGAATAAATAGGGATAAATAGGGATATTGTTAAGAGCATGACCTAAAGTAAAACTATAATTACAATGCATTAGTGTTTAATCTGCAATATGTACTTCACAGGGGAAAAAAACAGAACTGCATTGACAGTATATAAAGCACTAAATTCGTTTTACAATCATAAACCACAGGAAAGTTTAAAGCTGTACCGTGCTGGCTTTGTCGTTAATAAAATTTTAAACCATTGTAATTTCCACTGGGCAAAGTAAACATGCAAAATAAACACCCCCAAACTAAAGGAACATGTCCCTCTGTATGTGATGGGCTAAGATTGGGTTATAGTTATGTTATTTCAAACAAAGAAGCTGGAATGTGGTAGTGTGTGCAGCCTTTTGTCCAGCAGAGCGAGAGGAGTCCGAAATAATGAGGCTCAGGTCTATAATTCCAGCATCCCATAATTCAGAGTTTGTTCAGTTGTAAAACCAAAATTGTAAGTGTTGTTACTTCCCTGGAAATCAGTATCTTATTTAGAGCCAAACTTCTAGCAGGAAGTATGTGTTTGGCTTTTCAAGAGTTTTTTTAAATCACTTTCATAATTCATTTTCAAGTTGTACGTGGGTTACCACAAAGCACAGAATTGTTACTGGAAAGATGAGCAAGCAGTGGCTTCCTTTGGTTCTGGAGGAAGCAGAAAGCATGTGGAGCAGTGTCTGAGCCGCTGTGGTAGAACAGCAGAAGGCATCTGGTGTTTCCCTCTGTGACTGAGCATCTTCTAGTGGCTTCATTTTTTTTCTTCTTAGATGCCAGCAGCTTCTCTGGGAAGCTGGAAATCAGCTGAGCATGGTGTATTTTTCCCTTTTCCTTGCCTCACACTGCTAATCTAGCAGCAATGACAGTGGCAGCCAGTCACGATTCATCCCCTCAGCCTCTTGCCCAGCGGTGGGGCTGGACTACTGCTCCAACCTACCAACTCATCTGTGTTCATGTCCCCTCCTGCCTGCTAGCACCACTCAGAGCATTTCCATGAGCACTTGAATTGCCATGTGAATAGGGCCCCATAACTGACATCAGTTATCTTTAGAAATCTTAGAACATGTGTTTGTTGATGAGTCATCTTGGATCAAGAACTAGTTTGGTGTAGGTAGAAGCTAAAGGACATTTGTGTGCATGGAAATTTTTACAGGTATCTTTCCTCTGATATTTTGACATAGCTAGTGTCCTAAGTGTTAAAAATATAACTAAAAATGGAATAATGGTGTCCTGGTTTTGGCTGGGATAGTTATTTTTCTTTCTAGTAGCTGGTACAGTACTGTGTTTTGGATTTAGTATGAGAATAATGTTGATAGCACACTGATGGTTTAGTTGTTGCTAAGCACCAAGTCAAGAACTTTTCAGCTTCTCATACCTTACCAAGTGAGAAGGCTGGAAGTGCACAAGAAGCTGGGAGGGAGCATGGCCAGGACACCCAAACTGGCCAAAGGGATATTCCATACCATAGGACATCATGCTCAGTGTGTAAACTGAGGGGGAAGGGGGCAGGGCAGGGGGGTTGCTGGGGGACAGCAATCACTGCTCAGGGACAGGCTGGGCATCGTCAGCGGGTGGTGAGCAATTGCATTGTGCATCACTTGTTTTGTATAATCTTTTATGAATATTATTATTTTTTCTTCCTTTTCTTTCCTATTAAACTGTCTTTATCTCAACTCACAAGTTTTACTTTTTTTTTATCCTGATTCTCTCCCCATCCCACTGTGGCAGGGAGGAGTGAACAAGCAGCTGTGTGGTGCTTAGTTGCCAACTGGTGTTAAACCACAACAATTGAAAAAAAGTGCAGTTTATTTGACTGTTTAAGAAGGATTAATTCAATTTTGAGATTAAGATTTGAGTGAGGTCTTTCACCTTATCCATCCAAACACAATGGTTGGTTTTTCTGGAGTGTTTGGTTTTGTCTGGGAGTGCACTGAATTGAAAGTTTTACTTAGCAGAGGTTCAGATTACCTTACAGCTCTAAAGAAAGGAAGCAGCCAACCTTGACTTCAGTATCTTTAAGATTTAGCTGGAAAAGTTTGTCAGAGGGGCACAAGGAAATATCTTTGACTAAATCTTTCTCACCAACGTATTCCTTCCTGCACAGAAACATGAGCTCTGCTGGCCCAGAAGGAAGGAAAAAGATGAGAGAATGTGACGGCTTGATTGATTCTCTTGTGTATTATATTCAAGGAGCTATTGCAGACCACGAGCCTAATGACAAGGTATTCTTTGAGATAAAAGGTCTTTTTTTTTTTGTTTAGAAAACTATGTTTAGAAATAGTTGTAAAGTAACTGCCAAATATATGCTTACTTCCAGGGCTTTTAGAACTGCCACCAAAGATAAAGTCCAGTAAGAAGCTTTTTGAAGTATTTTTATCCTGCAGTCTAAGACAATACCATACCTTAGCACTGGGAAAACATTTTCAGAATCACTAGAGAGAGCTAGAAACTTCTGTCTTCTTTTAAAAAGTGACATAAAATCACAGCTTTCAGAGATACTGAAACACCTAAAAAGTCAGATATTGCCTTTATAGGTGTCTCAGGGAGCTAGCTAGCTAGAAGCTTAAAAAATTAATCTGATTACTTTCCTGTCTGTTTAGTGCTGTATAGCCCTTAGGAAATGAAGAACCTAAATCCCTTTGGGTGGCAGTGTAATTAAGGAGCTTGCATCATCTAGAATGGGATTAATTTTCCTAAGTTTTTTAGAAGTTATATTGCTGCCTAAGCTAGTAACTACAAGGACATAGACACCTCCAGAAGTGAGTTCCTTTCATTCTGTTCCTCCCACCACTGACTGGAGATGAAGCCTGGACATTGCTTAGACTAGATGCTTATCTTTTAACTGGGTGAGAAGACCAGCCATCACTCAGAAGAAAGTTAGCCGCAGCCTATGAGGCACTTCTAGTGCTCTTGCTATAACTTGTGCTGTGCAGTGGTAATTACTGTGTATTTATAGCTCTGTTCTAGGATTACTTACTTGAGCTTCTCCATCTCCCTGTATTCAGTCAGTGCCATTCGCTTCAGGGAGAATCCAGCAAATTACACCAATAGCTCTCCCTTTTGCATTTTGTCTTAAAACCACTCATCCCTTTTTTACTTTCAAAAAAGGAGGAATTAGTAATAAAGCTATTTGCCACTAGGGTCATCACTCAGAAATTGTATACCTGACCTTAGCTATGCCCAGAAAGGCACATCTAATTTTAAGAAGTGTTCTACCACAGAAAAGTGCTTCCTCCTTAGGAAAGATAGAAAGCTTTCCTCTTGCTGATGCTACAGTGAGGTGTGTACGTGATCATCTTTACTCTTAAGCTCTTAAACATTCCTTGACACACTTCTGGTCTGTGCCAAATAGCACTCGCCCAAACAATTCCCAGGAACAATTCAGGAATTATAATGTCCCAGGACCGTTTCCAACAGCCATGCACCTCGCTTCGAGTGTGTGCCAATTGGCCTCTGTGCTCAGGGACATCCCAGGACATGTTTAATTTATCATTGTAAATGCAGTCTTGTGGCTCTTCTGTAAGCCATTAGAAGCTCTGCAGTTAGTTGCTGAAGATCCAAAAATGAAAGCTCTTCCCATGTCTATACATGTCCCTTCAACACGTGCCAAAGCTTTCATGATTTCTACTCTTTTGTTATTTTAGGCCACAGAGAACTGTGTGTGCATTCTTCACAATCTTTCCTACCAGCTAGAGATAGAGCTCCCTGAAAGCTATGCCCAGAGCATATATATGCAAAGAAGAAATATTTCTAGCAATGATAAAACACCAGGCTGTTTTGGAACACGGAGCAGAAAAGTAAAAGAGGTAAAGCACATGTTCAGTTACGTCTCGTTTTGTTAATCAGTTGTAGCAACTTCTGGAGAGTAAGTCTGTAATCTACTTCACAATCTGTTATTGATGTATCTGGTAGTGTGACACTTACTTGCTGATGGACTGAAGTGGTATCTGTATCATGTATGGCAATTGTGCAAGTGTCCTACCAATGAGTGCGTGTTGAGATGGTTTCACCAGTGAAACCATCACAACGTGACTTACCACTTGCATGACTTGCTGGCTTTTGGGCTATCTCTTTTGATGTGATGTGGTACAGATCCCAAATATACTGACAACTGGGAATTGTTGGAGGGAAAACAGATATTAGGGAAGGGTGGAAGTAAAAGAAAAGGATTGATGACCCTCCCCCATCTACTGGTTTTGCTGGAGTGTATGCTGTCTTCTCCTGTTCCATCCACAGTACAACTCTAGCTGGCAATTTCTGTTTCTGTACAACTCTAGCTGGTGATTTCTGTTTCTCTTTGGCCTCAGCCCCTAGTGTCAGTTGCTGAGAGATGAGAAACAGCTTCCCACATAGCTATCTCCTCTTTCTGGATGGAGTGGCCAGTATAATTAAATATTGAAATTTTACCTGTTGTTATTTGAGTTCATAACTTGACAATCTGGTCATAGAGAGTTACAAAATGGTTAGTTTAGCTTGTAATGCATTAAGTCATATAAGGTAACTGTTTCTAAAGGCTTTATCTGTTTACATGTTTAGAAGCAGCAGGACACCCCATTACCTGAGGAAAAGAGCAATCCCAGAGGTGTTGAATCGCTCTGGCATTCCACACTGATTAGGATATATCTCTCCTTAATAGCAAAGAGTACCAGAAACTATACCCAGGAAGCATCCCTGGGTGCTCTTCAGAATCTCACAGCTGGCACTGGACCAGTAAGTCAGCTTTTTTCTTTTTCTTGTCCTTTAGTTCTTAATGTGAATGTAAAGAGCTTAGGGCTGCAGTGCAACATGCCTACTGCATTGAGCTCAGATAACCACTGACAAGTCACTGGCTCACAGCCACCATCAAAGAAATCAAAGAAGATTGAAAGGAAAGTCACAACAAGCAGCACAACTATTTCTTGCTTGGCAAATACAGGCACTGCTGCTTCTCCCTCTGTGTACGCCTCCATGTGGAATTTACTAATTTATTGCACAATGAGGGATGAGTGATGTTAAAAGCACCAAAAAAGTGGTTTCATGGAACATAATGAGTCCTGTGGAAGTCAGAGGAAGTCTCTGATTCACAGATCACTTTTGTGGTGAAGAAACTGACGGCTGTTTGAGGAACTGGCCGAAGAGCATGTGGGAGAAAGAGGGCTCGAAACTTCTTTTGTATCACCTTCCTTTTCCATTGCAGCTCATATGTAGCTCTGGATTTAAACTATTTTAAACATTTAAAGAGTGAGGCTATACATTCATCCTAATGACACACTATTGCCACATGCCTTATAACAGATGCCGTTTGCAGTGGCCCAGACTGTTGTTCAGAAGGCAAATGGCCTTCCAAGTATTCGAACTATGCTGCATGTAAGCCACCCGACAGTAAAGAAGACAGCAGTCTCACTGCTCAGGAACTTGTCTCGCAACACCTCTCTGCAAAGTGATATAGGTGAGCAAAGACCAACGTGTTGTCTCTTGGGCTTTCTTTCTCTGCTCTCTTCAGCTTAAAGTTTCCTTCTTTAAAAAAAAGAAGTGTGCAAAAAAACCTGATATATGAGTTTAGATTTTTAGGTCAGGTACTTGCAGTCATCATACAGGGCTGAAAATAAAGAGTTTTGCCTAAGCAAGACTCTAACCTCAAGTTTTCTCTAAACTGTGTATTCCTCATCAGATACTTCCATTGATGTTACTTTCAAAAATTACATAATGGAAGTAAAATCTACACAGATTTGGAGAGGAAGTTTTTCTTCCCTTAAAATAGGGTAAAGGAAGTTGAGTGCCCAGTTCTGTGCTTCCACAGCTACATAGTCCTTTGTGAGAAAACATAGAACATCTGTAATTCTTCTAGCAAAGACTGTATTTTCTTCTTTTAGACACAAAGCTTTGGAAGCTTGCAGCTCACACAGCTTTTCTGCAGTTTTTTGAGAATAGAAGCTAGAAGATGCTATCGAGAAAATAGTTCAATCTTTTTAGAGGACCTTATTTCTAAAATGTTAGAATTATTTTCACTTCAGAATCCATTTTTATTCTGAGCATTCTCAGAATTTTTCTTAATGACAGGATAAAATTATTTCACATCATTTGTTGTCCTTTTCTGTGTTCCCACCAACAGAGGAAGGGGAAATTGTAGGCACACAGCTGGTTCATGGGGCAGATTAACCTTCAGAATTCTGCTGAACAGTCTCCAGGGCACGGTTTAATCCTTGGAGAACATTTGCTATTAATGAAAATATTATAACACGTTGTTGATGCTGCTGATGCACACATATTGACCTCACTACAATACACAAGGTGTTCATATATTGTATATAAGAAGCAAAATACATACTGTCAGATTTAGGGCAGATGCAGCTTAACCAAAATTGCGGGGATGTAATGCAGGTATGAAACCATTACTCAGTTGTGGGAGCACACAGCACCTTCATAGGTGATAGCGGGAGGAATAAGGTCTTGGAGGACCCCTAGGTAAATCTGCAGCTGTTAGTAACGGAATTGTTTGTCTCTCTTCCAACTTGTAGCTAGAGAAGTTCTGCCTGATTTGGTCTCGATACTTCCCGAGTCTGTCCCAGGGTCTGATATTGTCTGTGAAACTACAGCGTCCGTCTGCTACACCCTGTACAATTTGACACAGAGTAGTTCTCACAATGCACGGCTTCTCCTGAGTACTGATGGCCTACCGAAGATTATTACCATCAGCATGAATGACAGGTAAGATGGCTGAGAAGCTTTCCCCTCTCCCTTCTTCTTTCCTTGGGGAAAAAAGCAACTGCAAGGTCTGCGACTTGGAGGGAAAAAACACAGGACAGCTTAAACAAGTGACTGTGATGTGAATAGAATTGCACATATTGTGAAATACAGAAGAATCTCTTATGACACCAGTTCCATTCACAGCTAAATTCGCCATGTTCCAGCATTTTAATAAGTCCTCAGAAGGTAATGGCAGAACATTATCTGTATTCTGATATATATAGTGGCTGACCATCAAATCTGATCTGTCTCCAAGAAGTTTCTGTATTTCCAGTTCTTTGTAACACAGCCTTGAAAATCTTTACCAGAAAAGTACAGAGATACATTTTATAGAGCTGATAGAACTATCACTAAAAATTATTTATAAAGGGACATTGTAGATAATAGATGTTGAATTTCCTTTAATCTTTATTTAATATGTAATCATATGCAACCAATGTTTACTCAAAAGAGAATAATTAATGCTTTGTGAATATGAATAATTATTCTGTTTGCCTTCTTCTCCTTTTACAAAATGAGAGAGGAAATTCGTCTCAGTAAAGGAGGCCTTATGAGGTTCTGGATAGCTTAAATCCTGTCTAACTAACTAGAGATTTTACCTGCTGGAAAGTTCCTTTCAAATGCTTGTTATGCTGAGGTGTATTTTCCTCAACTGAAAATGAGCAGTATGATCGCTGCTCTAAGCTGAAGGCTGTAGAGTACTTAATTTCTCTCTAATTTTGAAGAATGGGTGAAGCAGGGTGGTATGTTGCATTTGTTTCAGTAGTCAGGACAGCATGAAATGTGTTGGCATACCTAAAGAGCAGTAAAACAGCATTTAGGAGGAGAGACAGAAAAAATGCCACGAGGTTATGTTTGCTGAAGTCTACACATGCACTGTGATTATGAAGTGGGAATTTAAATGTGTTTTATCATTCTTTTCACAAACTTGCAGTAATATGTCCAGCAAAGCTAGTAGGGCTGCTTCAGTCCTCCTCTACTCCTTGTGGTCACATACTGATCTCCACAGTGCTTACAAAAAGGTAAGATCTGGGTTAGAGCAGACATGTAATCTGTCCTTTCGGACCTAGAACCCTCTCATTTATCCTCCGGGGCCCTTAGCACTTCTGCACTGTTAATCCTATGGTAGAATTTCAGGTGGTCTCTGAATTTGGTATTTCTATTGCATGTACACAATCCTGCACAAGTAATGCAGGCCCTTAATTTTTGCTCATCTGTGTTCATATCCTCTCCCTCTGAGGTTTTATACCACTGGCAAAGTTATGAAAAGTGTTGCTGCTGCCTGCCAGAAGTCTCAGGTGGTGAGAAATGATGCGCAGTAGGTGTCCATCCACCACTGACTGGACCAACCTGGCACAGAGTGCCTCAGGTGCCAGCAAAAGCAAAGGCAGGGTGAGATTCCTGCTTTAAAGCCAGAGCAGTTTTGTTCTCCTACTTGTTTGTATGTTCTGCACGCCCAGGTGTTAGTTACATTCAGACAAAAAGATAGGGCCTGGGAAAGGTGTTGGCAAACATTTACTGCCACAGTCAAAATCAAACAAAAAATGACCAGCACGGGTCAGCCAACAAACCTGTTTGTTTCTCTCCTTTTGAAACTCTGTGGCAGCTTTTTCAACACGCAGCTGGGCTGACTTCAACCTACCTACCTGCAACCTGCATTTCAAATTGTTTTCATTCCTTATTTTCTTGCTGTTCAGAATTTGTTACCTGAAATTCCCTATAACCTAGAACTATTCCATTTTCAGGCTCTTGCCTTTAGTATTTATTAGTCAGCTTGTTTCTTTTTGTAGATTTTTTTGTTGAAATTTGCTAGAAAAAAAGTTACTTAGTGTAGTATCCTTTAACAGTCTTGCATCACACTCAGCAGTATACTGCCCCACAAACCAGAAATCTAAATTCAAGAATAAGGGTGCCCTACTGGATTTTATTGTATCTGTTTGGAACTACATTCCTGACTTCACTATACAGCAATATCCCTGATGGCATGAATTTTCTGAAGTCAGTGGTACTTTTGGTATGCCTATAAGGCACATTTGTTGGATCAGAGTTTCAAAGAATGCTGATGACTTGCTGTTCCTGTGCACATCGGTTCTTCTAGTGATACCAGGTAGAGCACTGAATACTGCAGGCTGCCTAATGCCTAGACATTTTTGAAAAGTCAGTGTAATAAGCAACAGAAATCACTTGATAAAATTAGACTGATAAAATCCTGAGTCATTTTGGCATTGCCCTGTACTCTTTGTTCAGATAGGGTTAACCTCAGCTGACATTAGTCACCTCAGAGTTAGGAGTCTGTAGAGCTGAACTAGAGTAGGTTCCCCTACAGTCACTGGAGAGAGTTAAGCAACTCCAGTGATTCATCTCACCTCTCTTAGACTGAACAGTCACTTCTGGGAGATGCCTGTTCTGTTTCTGTTGACTATAAAGGGCTCTGCCTAGACCACTACCATGGATCTATACCTAGCTTTTAGGCAGCAGAACCTACCCTTCCCGTGCAGAATTGACACTGAAGATAATGAATTATTCTGTTTCTTTCATTCCAAAGGCTGACTTTAAGAAGGCGGATTTCATCAATACTCGAACCACAAAAGCTTATAACTCACTAAAAGACTGAATCGAAGCATAACACCACTGAAGACAAATGAAATCATACATCAGTTAACATAACTATCTTCACACGGTTGGTGTTGCCATCATGAACAAGGAAATATCTCAGAAAAAAGAGGATGATTTTGTATAGGATTTAAGTGACCAGAGGATAGCTGGTTTGTGTTTTTAATCCTAATCACTTTGTTGCCACTGTATACGTCAACTTAAGAAGCTTAAATCAATATAAGAACAACCAAAGATGGATTCTTCTGGATGTCTGAGGTGAAGTTTCATCCAGGTTGACCACTAGTCAGAGCTTCAGATGACTGCCTTTAGTCTAAAAGGCATTTATACAAAGAGGTTTGAAATGCTGATTGGCAGCAAATTCTTTTTAGAATGTTTTATACAGATAGTTTTCTACAGTGGGTAAGCATCAAGTGCACTGCTGAGGACATCATAATTTTTCACCCTTTTGTTTCTTCCCACATGCTAAAAAAAAAATCTCCAGACTCTGTATGTATACACAAGAAGCTGTTTCACTACCTGCATTATGAAAGCACCAATGAAGTTAAAATTATTATTTTGGTATTGCTTGTATTCATGTGCTCACTTGTTCTTAAGCTGCTTTCCTTTGAGATTTCATAAGCAACAGAACTCATTTTACATAGGTCTTATCATCTCTCGCTCTTCTTGTCTTCCCTCACATGGCTGTTGGAATTTGTAAATGTGTCCAGAAAGGCTTTTAACTAGAACCACTGTTTCAGACACTTTGGGCTGATATTAGACCTGTCTTTCTCTGCTGATTGGTGGAAGAGTTATTTGCTGGTGATCTGGTGATTATTTTAAGAAAATTGTATTTTCAAAACGACGCTGTCGATAATCTATATATAGTAAAGGGAAGGGAGTCTGGCCTTTATTTTTGAAATAGAAACACATACACAAGAAGTTAGACTCTGTACTGCTTAAGGAATTAATCTGATCCTGCTTCATATTCTCTTACTTGAAATCATCATCCTCCCTACAGCAATTATGTGCAATGTGGTAACTGCAGGACTATGTCTGCACATGTGAGAATATGTAAAAAGAGGAGAAAAAATCCTAAGCATCTTAAGGCTCTTCCCATTGTATGATCCACAGAGAGAGAAAAGGAGCACTGAAAAAACCCACCTGATATCTTCAGTAAGTGAGATTTATCTCAACAAAACAATAGTTAAATTGTCCGTTAATCCCATAGGACATTCATATATAAATATATACAGCTCTGTGGATTGGATTATCAGCTGACATGTGGCATCACCCTGATTAAATCAGGGGAGCTAAGCTACATATATGGTAACAAAGATTTTGGCATGTGCATTTTAAAGCCTTCCTGCACGAATGGAGCCCATCCTGTACCCCCACAACCAGCACAGGAGCTATCACAGCTGTTCTTATCCAAAAAGAGATGCATAATCCTTTGAGTAAGGACCTCACAGAGGAGATCATCAGGCCTCTTCATTTCAACACTCCTGGCCAAAGGTCTAGCTCCTACCAGAAATTTACAACCAGCAGATTGTGGCATTGCACTCTGTCCAAACATATTTGTGGATCTCAGGGAGCTAAATTCTGCTGGTAGGTGCACATAGTTCTCATAGAGTTCGCAGGAAGTCCCACATATGCATGCAGAACAGAACACATCCTGGAGAGCTAAGCAAACAACGCTGCTTTAGCAACACAGACCATTTTCATAGGTCTGTTAGTCCTCTACATTTGCTTTGAATAACTCAAGTCAAATGCATTCCAGTAAGAGGTTTTAAAAATACTGTTGTTTTTTTAAGAGGTCATTTTCAAAATACTCCAGGTCCAAAAACAACACAAGGAAAGGGAACTTAGAGCACTGCATGTTGAGGAAATTGTTTGTATAATTTTTTTTTTAAATATGATGGAGAACAGACAATACTAACTTTTTCTTGTAACTTGTTAACCCAAGAAACACTGCATATGCCATGAATTAATAAACACCAGAAAACCTGCCCAAGTCTACTTTTACTGCCCAAAACATAGTGGTAAGCAAAATTAATATACAGAGAGTAAGCAAATACAGAATAATAATAATAAAAAATACAGAATAGCATGGGAACGAAGAACTGCAGTCTGAAGATCAGAAAGGGAACTTTTAGAAATACTCAAGCACTGCTTTA
>NW_010307786.1:0-1430 GCF_000700745.2 Antrostomus carolinensis | reverse complement strand
GGGGGTTGGACTAGATGATCTCCTGAGGTCCCTTCCAACCCCTACCTTTCTGTGATTTCTGTGATATCTAACTCCCACTAAGGCGTCCTTAAGAAAAGGATGCAAACTTTTTGGGTTGTTTCTGTTGATAGTGTCCCTTTAAAATCAAAGCAGTGTTCAAAAGTCATGAAGAATATCAGACCTGGCAACAACTGAAAGCTATAAACAGGGATGAGAACGAGGGCACGCTCCCTTCCAACCCCTACCTTTCTGTGATTTCTGTGATATCTAACTCCCACTAAGGCGTCCTTAAGAAAAGGATGCAAACTTTTTGGGTTGTTTCTGTTGATAGTGTCCCTTTAAAATCAAAGCAGTGTTCAAAAGTCATGAAGAATATCAGACCTGGCAACAACTGAAAGCTATAAACAGGGATGAGAACGAGGGCACGCCTTATTACAACTGATCTCCTACTTGTATGCAAACAAAAACATTTCAGCAGTGCAGGACTCCAAAGGAAGCAAAGAATGTTAGTCAGAGAAATAATAAAGTGTTCTCTCTAATGCAAAATATCTGTCTTTGGTCTTTGTTGTTATTAGTGAACCTACTTGCTGGGATGCGGCAAATGTATTTTCAAGTCTGAGCCCTTCCTTTAATAGGGCAAATTAATTTTAAAATTAAATCTATGTTCAGAGACTTGGGGTTTTCAGCAATGGGAGAGTTACTGAAGGCAAGCTGTGTAATGCTCCTGGTGGCATCGGAGTGCCCCTGCAAATTATTTTTTACTTATAAAATCTGTTACAGCTCTTTTTGTCCAGTATTACTGACCTATCAAAGCACCTGGCATCCTCTGTCTGGACCGCTCTTGAACTGGTCTTTGGCAGTAAACTTTACCATGGGCCATATCAGCACTGAAGATCTCAAACATAATTAGAATCATTCTCACTGTAGTCTTGGATTTGGAAAATAAAACCTCCTTGCTTGCTCCTTTACAGAGAGACGTTCAATTTTAACATACTGGGTAGCATCCAAAAAGTCTTTGACTGAGCCAGGAGCTGAACCTAAGTCCTTCTATCTTGAGATAGTGTCTTAATCACAACCCAGTACAACCACCTTTCACTGAATTGTTTTAGTAGAAGCTCTTTAATTAGTATGGATAATACAATAGAATATAGACATTTATTCATTGCCAGAGAATTAGCCGTTCCTTTCCCCATTTCATCCTCGTCCCTTTTTTCTACTGTCATTGTTTCTAAATATTAATGCTTTTTTGCCTCCCTCCCTTGCTAAATAGAATTAAACTGTGTAAAATATTGCATTATATTGTGCACAGACATGGGATTTATGTTACTTGGCTTTTTTTTGGAGGTGGGAGGAGGGGGTGCCTTTTGAGTAGGAACATATTATATATATATGTTATATGTTCTTAATATATATATTATATATATTATTAT
>NW_010307785.1:1022-1223 GCF_000700745.2 Antrostomus carolinensis | reverse complement strand
GGGCACTGGGCATGGCTGTGCCACCATCGTGGGACCCAGCCCGGGATGTCACAGCCTCTTACAGTGCCCAGCCAGAGCAGGGGTGGGCTTGGCCCCCAATCCCCCTGCCTCAGTTTCCTTGGTGGGGGTCTGTCCCCAGCTCACCTGGCAGACGCAGCAGACGGTGACGGTGCTCGATGTGGTGCAGGAGCCCACAGAAGG
>NW_010307785.1:0-734 GCF_000700745.2 Antrostomus carolinensis | reverse complement strand
AGCCACTGTCACCAACCTGACGGCAGGTACATGGCACCAGGCTGCCCATGGTGCCCCGGTGAGCATCCACGAACGCCGGTGTGATCTCTGTCCCCAGGGTCACCTGAAGGGTGCTGGGAGCTGCTCACTCTCCAGTGGGACCTGCTGGTGGCCACCTGGTCGGCCCCGAACCGGCCCCCCAGCCTGGTGAGCAAAGCTGTGGCACCACGCGGTACAGCAGCCAGGTGTGGCACGGCATGGTGTGGCACTGCGCAGCCAGGCACAGCACGGCCTGGTACAGCGCAGCATGGCAAGGCATGGTGTGGCACAGCATGGCCTGTGTGGCGTGACCTGACTGAGCCAGGCATGGCCAGGCACAGAGCAGCATGGTGTGACACAGCCAGATCCAGCACGGCATCGCACGGCACAGCCTTGGCACGGCATAGGATAGCACAGCCAGATCCAGCATGGCACAGTATGGCAAGGAACAGCAGAACCTGGCAGAGCATGCCAGGGCCAGGCACAGCATGGCACAGCCAAGGACAGCATGGCATGGCACAGAGCAGTATGACCAGGCACAGTACAGCACGGGATGGCACGGCACAGTGCAGAATGGCACCACAGAGCATTGGAGCACCGGGACACGCTGGGGCTGATCACACCCCGCAGGGACCAGCTACCCTGGGACAGGGTTGCCCCGGTGCCACCAACTGCCTGTCCCCAGGTGGTGGCTGTGCTACCGCCAGCGGGCCAGG
>NW_010307784.1:0-1998 GCF_000700745.2 Antrostomus carolinensis | reverse complement strand
TCCCAGTATGTCCCAGTATGTCCCAGTAACCTCAAACGCTCCCCAGCACCATCCCAGTATCCACAAAACCAGTTTAATGGATTCCCAGTAGCTCCCAGTGCTTCCCCAGTAACCCCAAACACTCCCTAGGACCATCCCAGTATCCCTAAAAAGAGTTTAACAGCTTCCCAGTACCTCCCAGTACAGCCCAGTAACCCCCAGTGCTTCCCCACAACCCCCCAACAACAACCCAATGCTCCCCAGGGCCGTCCCAGTATCCACAAACCCATTGTAATCATTTCCCAGTATGTCCCAGTAACCCCAAACGCTCCCCAGGACCATCCCAGTATTACCAAAAACAGTTTAACAGCTTCCCAGTGCCTCCCAGTACAGACCAGTAACCCCCAGTGCATCCCCACAACCCCCCAGCAACGGCCCAGCGCTGCCCAGTCCCGTCCCACTACCCACAAAGCCATTGTTATCATTTCCCAGTATGCCCCAGTATGTCCCAGTAACCCCAAACACTCCCCAGGACCATCCCAGTATTACCAAAACCAGTTTAACAGCTTCCCAGTGCCTCCCAGTAGCTCCCCAGTAACCCTAACCACTCAGTAGGACCATCCAAGTATGTCTCAAAGCTTTGTAATGGTTTCCCAGTAGCTCCCAGTAACCCCAAACACTTCCTAGAGTCATCCCAGTAACCCCAAAAAGAGTTTAACAGCTTCCCAGTGCCTCCCAGTACAGCCCAGTAACCCCCAGCGCCTCCCCACAACCCCCTACCAACGGCCCAGCGTTGTCCCACTACCCACAAACCCATTGTACTCATTTCCCAGTATGTCCCAGTATGTCCCAGTAACCCCAAACGCTCCCCAGGGCCATCCCAGTATCCACAAACCCATTACAATCATTGCCCAGTACATCCCAGTATGTCCCAGTAACCCCTAACGCTCCCCAGCACTATCCCAGTATCCACAAAGCCATTTCAATCATTGCCCAGTATGTCCCAGTACGTCCCAGTAACCCCAAACGCTCCCCAGCACCATCCCAGTATCCCCAAAACCAGTTTAATGGTTCCCCACGTCTCCCAGTGCCTTCCCAGTACATCCCAGTGGCCTCCCAGTGACCCCTCAATGTGTCCCAGTGCCCTCCCAGTACATCCCAATGACTCCCAAACGTGCCCCAGTGCCCTCCCAGTATATCCCAGTGACCTCCAAAGTGTACCAGTGCCCTCCCAGTATACCCAGTGACTTCCCAGTATACCCCAGTGCCCTCCCAGTACATCCCAATGACTCCCAAATGGACCTCAGTGCTCTCCCAGTATATCCCAGTGACCTCCAACGTGTACCAGTGCCCTCCCAGTATACCCCAGTGACCTCCAACGTGCCCCAGTGCCCTCCCAGTATACCCCAGTGCCCTCCCAGTACAACCCAATGACTCCCAAACGTGCCCCAGTGCTCTCCCAGTATATCCCAGTGACCTCCAACGTGTCCCAGTGCCCTCCCAGTATACCCCAGTGACTTCCCAGTATACCCCAGTGCCCTCCCAGTACACCCCAATGACTCCCAAACGTGCCCCAGTGCTCTCCCAGTATATCCCAGTGACCTCCCAGTACACCCCAATACCTCCTCCAGTGCTCCCAAGACCCCTTTCCCCCACTCCCATCCTTCCCATTGCCCCCCCATCACCTCCCAGTGCCCCCCATCACCTCCCAGTGTCCCCCATCACCTCCCAGTGCCCGCTCCCAGTGCTCCCAGTGCTCCCAGTGACTCACGGGCCAGAGGCTGGGGCTGGGCGTACCGAGCGCCCTCAGGACGCAGCAGAGCTGCTCGATGTCGTTCTCCCCGGGGAAAAGGGGGGACAGGTTCAAAAGCTCCCCAAAAATACAGCCCACGGCCCTGGGGGGGGGACGGGGACAGAGAGAGGGTCAGGGGGGACCCCAAAAATGAGGGGGGGACCCCAAAAATGGGGAGGGGGGGTCACAAAATGGGGGAGGGGGCACCCCGAAATGGTTTGAGGGGG
>NW_010307783.1:6657-9431 GCF_000700745.2 Antrostomus carolinensis | reverse complement strand
GTACGGCCCCATCCCCTGCCCCCTCCCAGCCAGCCTCACGTTCCCCTCGTGCCATCGAAGCCTCCCCAGGGATCAGCTCCCGGGAAGCCCTCCCATCCCTCTGGCAGCCGCCCAGTGCTGGCACTTGGGCTCAGCTGTTGGCTGCTGTCACGGGGGCCAGCAGCTGCCTGGCCAGCCAGTTGTCCCCTCCTTTGGGGACAGTTTTTGGGATGTGCCGACCAAGGGTCTTGGTGGGGAGAAGTTTGGGGTCTCTGGCTGCCTCAGGGGAGGTCACTGAGCACTGGCAAACTCATTCTGCTGGTGGTTCCTGGAGATACTAGGGGGTGGCTGGAGGGGATAGTGCCCAGGTGGTTTCTGGGGGTGACATGGTTTGGAAGCAGGGGCACAGACCCTGCACTACTCCGTTAACACCCTGAGGGTTTCCAGTTTCCCAGTGTCACCGAGAGGAGGGGGAACAAACCCAGCCCTTCCCTGCTCATCAGGGAGCTCCTGTCCATGGGAAGCAAGAGCTCTCCTTGTCCACGCAGGAGCATCCAAGGGGGAACCCCACCAGTGTCCTTGCTGTGGGTGGGCGAGGGCAGCTCTGGAGGTGGCTGAATTGCCCTCAACACCAGTTTGGGTTTGACTGAGCTTGTTTGAGCTGTTTTTGTAACTTTTCTACCTGGAAGGTGTAAAATCCCAGCCCTGAGCAGCCGGCTGTGGTGCAGCAGAGCTGGGCCCTGGCTGGACTTATACTCCCACTTTGCAACTGGGAGTAAAACTCTCACAGAGTTTGTCCCCAAGGGACCCATCCCCTCTTTGGGCTCAGTAAATCATCCCGATTCACCATCCCAGCGCCCAGCTCCTGCTCCAGCACAGCTGCTGGAGGAAGCTCAGCAAGGATGGGCCATCCAGTTACCCCCTTTTTACTGGAAAAGGGTCAGCTGGAGCCATCTCCTGGGCTTGGAGCAGCCACAGCTGGCCATGAGAAGATCCTGCCTGCGACGCTCAGCTATTGATTTGCTTTTGGCTCCGTCAGGCTGGACTGAAAGCTTCTGCCTTCCCCTCCCCTCTCTCCATGCTTCCCTTTCCCATCGCTCTCCCTCCTCCAACCAACCCGCGGCCAAGCGGTGAGGAATCGGGGAAGGGTTTTCATCCCCATGAATGCAGCCGGTTACGTAAGAATAATTGGGATAAAGGAGCTTATTTATCACGGCCCCGTTCCATTTTAACGGGGTCCAAGGCGATTGCTGGGATGGGTTACGTAAAAGCCCACACAGAGCATCTCATTGTCCGGTGGTGGGATGCAGGAGCTGCTGATGAAGAGGAGCTGGGGCTGGGTGAGGAGAGGATGGGTGGCTTGGCAGAACTGGGAGGAAGATGGAGGGTTTCTTCATCCATGTGTTGGGAGGGAAAATCCATTTCTTTATTCCCTGTCCACCTCCTGCATCCCTAAAACACCAGCCTTTAGGGTATGGTCTTTGATATCTTCGTATAAGTCTTTGCCTGGTTCTTCTCCATGAGGACAGAGGCTGGAAACTCATCTCCTTCCTCTTCCTCACCCCAAGAAACAGGAGCCATGGGGGCTCCAGATGTGCATCCCACCTCCACCGAGCAGCTGGCGAGCACCTCCTGCCCAGCTGGTAATGTGGGTGCTGCTTGTTTGCCTCCTAAACCCTTCTGTGATGCCTCCTAAACCCTTCTGAGATGCCTTCAGGAGGGTTTTCGTTTCCAGATGAGATTATCCAGTGGGGAACAGTGCTTGGTAGGAGTCGAGGAAAAGCAGAGGAGTTCTGGAGGATGCCAACATCTCCCAGAGGTTCCCCAGCAGCCCTTGGGGGAGATGTGGGGACCCAGGGAGCATCCCAGTTTCAGGAGAAGCTGGGGAGCTGGGTGGGCTCATTCAGGTCTCCCCGATGCTGGAGAGCTGAGTCAGTATTTCAGGTGTCCTCAGACAAACACTTAAGAAGGCAAGAGACTGGAGAAAAACAGGAAATCCCCAAATCTGAACAAACACAGAAGAAAAGGAAAAAAAGAAAAAAAATCTGGGTTGTGGTTTCTAGTCTAAAATGTTAAAAATTTGGGGAATGCCTCAAGGTTTGTCAAGCAGGACATTCCTGCCGTGACCCCCCAGGCAGATCAGCATGGGCTGTGCTGTGTTTTGGGGAGAGCACTGCTGGCAAGGTGTCCAACAGAGCAGAGACACCTTCCAGTGTCACCAGCTGGAGCTCCAGAGCCCCCAGCACCGGATCTCAGGGGAGCTGGAGCATGGAGGAGCTCAAAGAGCAACAGGGCAGGTTACTGGAAGAAAGGGGGGTTGCAGAGGGAAAGGCAGCCTCTGGCTCCGGGGTCCTGGGTCGCACAGCACCAGGAGGGAGCGGATTGTGCCGGTGGCCACGCTCACTCCCTACCAGTTCCCTGGTGTTGGGAGGATACTGGTCTGACTGGGCCATCACGTGCCATCTGTATCCGCGCTGCTGCACACTCCCAGCAGGTGTCAGAGTGGAAAGCGATGCTGAAACCTCTGGAGGGAGGTCAGCAGGGGGCTCGAGGTGGCAGCAAGCTGCAGTGGTGGGTGACACCAAGGTCCAGCCCAGCTATTTTTTTTGACCTGGTGGGAATAGCTGTAGCCTCCAGACACAGAGCCTGGTGTTGCCCCACAACATCTCCCTTCTGGCGCCACCACGCTCACCCAGCCGCTGGTGCACCCGTATCTCTCATCCCTGGTCCTCTCTGCCCTCTGTGTGGGCTCGGGTCAGGGTCTCAGCTGTGCTCATGAGCCATCCTTCCACCTC
>NW_010307783.1:5743-6605 GCF_000700745.2 Antrostomus carolinensis | reverse complement strand
CTTCCACTCCATGGCAGACATACTGCTTCGGGAAGAGGACCTCAAGTTCGCCTCTACCATGGTCCACACCCTGAACACCATCCTGCTGACATCCTCTGAGCTCTTCCAGCTGAGGAACCAACTGAAGGACCTGAGGACCCCGGTACGGGCAGTGGGAGCAGGCTCAGCTGCTGGGGAGGACATCATGGGAGTGGCAGGGGGAGACGGTTTGCTGCTTGGTCTCCACCTGGCCGGTCCCAGGGCTGGAGCTTGGGCACCTGCGGTGGCCCCTTGGTTCCTTCTCTCTTCAGGAGTTGAGCGGGGCTTGGAGGATGTGCCCAACTCTTGTTTTTCTTCCCCGGGGTGGGAATGGGCTCCCTGAGCCCTCAAGCAGCTGCCACCTCCTTCCCTCCTCCCCATCACAGACCAGGGGACAGGTGACAGTGGGAGCAGAGCTCCCTGGTCCCTCAGCTGTCCCTGCCAGGAACTTGCCCACAGAGTTTGCCGAGCAGCTGCCACCAGCACCAGCGACATCCAGGCAAGGCAAGGAGAAGGAGGAAGACTTCTCTTCTTCCTCATGCTGAAGGCCAGTGAGGCAGTGGTGTCCCCTTGGCTGTGCCAGCCACTGTCCTCCAGCCCCTTGTCCTGTGGTGGGCACAGCACCCCCAAGGGCCACCCCAAAACCCGTCCCATGCAGCCTGGTGTCCATCTCCCAAGGCTGGTGGACTCACATCAGAGCCAGGCTGACTTGAGGGGTCCACAAATGTCCCTTTGTGTCTTGATGGCACTTGCCAGCCTGGTCGGTTGGTGCTGGGAACCCAGGACTCTCCATGCCACGTCCTTGCTCCCACTGGTGACCTGACTTTTCCCCAGGAAAGCCGTA
>NW_010307783.1:857-5293 GCF_000700745.2 Antrostomus carolinensis | reverse complement strand
CGGCACGGTGCGGTTCCTGGTGAGCTCATCGTCTGCCTGCAGCAAAATGATGATTTGATGATTTTTCACGTGCCGGCAAAACCCGGCGCTGCCCTGAGGAGCTTTCCATACAGTGACGCTGAATAACGCACTCGGGTCCCTTCCCGGCACACGCCGGCCTTTCTTCCCCTCCGTGCCGTCCCTGCGGGTCAGGAGGGTCAAAGCCAGTGTCCTGCCTTACACCACCTTCCTGCCTGCTTTCTGGGTGGGCAACCTGCTGGCTTTTTGGGCAATCTGCCTTTCCCCCCATCCCTACCTGCTCATCCCGTTCCCTTCCACCATCCCTTGGCCACCCCGCAGATCTGCATGCGAGCCCTGCCTGTTCCCCGCCTGCTCCCACCTTCCCGTGGGAGCTGCGCGTGCCAGGAGGGTTTGGCAGAGCCACAGTCCACACCAGGCATCACCCGGGAGAACCATCTGCTGCTTCCAAGCCACCCTTTTCCAAGGTAACATCCTTAACGGCCCCATCCAGCGGGGATCTGGAGGTCACCGTGGATTTCCTCACCGAGGTGGACAAGCTGGTGCAGCTCATCGAGTGTCCCATCTTCACGTGTAAGGAGGAAGCGGGGCGTGGGGAAAGGGGTGGTGCTCCCCCACCTCCCTGCTCTTCCATCGCGAGCAGAGAATAAATAGAGCAGAAGTTATGAGACTTCTTGCCGGGAGGTTTGCCCAGCACTGGAGCCAGCACGGCGGGGGGAGGCTGCTCCCCCCACACACACACGCACACCCCCCCCAGATATAGGTTAAGGGAACGAGCGGTGCTGGCAGCACACAAAGGGGTGGGGGAAGGATGGATGGGGAAGCCTTGATGGTGCTCAGCATCTCCAGGGGGGCACAGGTTGGGTGACAGATGCAGGGAGCCATGTGTGCCACACTTGGAGACATGGGGTGGCATCGTGGGTGCTGCTAAGGCTCTTAGGAGGAAAAAAAATGGGGTTTCTTAGCAAGAAAAAAGGGATTTTTTCTGGAAATGGAGAATTAAGCCCTAAAAAAAACAGAATGTCTTCTCTGATCCCCATCATGGGCCTGGCCAGGGGCTCAGGGACGTGGTGGTGGGAGCTGGGATGGAGAGGGGGACATGGTGGGGTGACGCATGGCTCTGGGGTTTTGGGGGTTCTTATGATGATGTTCGGCTGCCCCTGGGCTCCTTCTCCCTGGAGGTGGAGCTGGGTGTTGGGAGATGTCCCAGTGTCCCAGAAACAACTTTGGGAGGGGACTCTGTAGGTCCAGAGCTCTCGGGGGGCAATATTTGGGGGAGTATTTGAGGGAAGAAGGTTAAAGCAGCCAGGCAATGGAGATATGGTCACACTTCCTCCTGTGGTGCTCTGTGCTTCATCCTGAGGATGACGTCCCTTCCCCGAGGTGATTTTTCCACAGCCCCAAACAACTCCTTGAGGGTTTCCCACCCTGCTCACCTTAATCTCCAAGTCTTAGGGTGAAGGACAGACATGCCCCCATAGAGCAGCATCCCTGGGCATGGGTCCCTTCACAGGGAGATGCCAGAGGTGCTGGTGGCAACCAGGAGGTGAGATGCTGGGGCATGGGCCTCTCGCCCCATCCCCTGGGCTGCCCCAGGTGGGACCTTGGTTTTCTGTAGGGCTCTGGAAGGCTCTTCCACCCCTGAGCACCATGAGGGATGGAGCAGGAGGGTGGTTTCCCCTCTGCTGAGGAACACCAAGACCTAACACACGTAACCATCAGGGCTGAGCGGAGAGGACACCTTCCACGCCAGAGAGTCCCCAGGAGAGTGTCACCCAGCACTCCTGGTGCTCCAGGAGGGTATTTCTGCTAATTCTGTGGAAGCTGAGGAGCAATCTCATGTTGCACGTGTGTCCTCAGGCAAAGAGCATGGATGGGCTCAGGGATGAGCGGCAGCAGGGATGGGAGACTGGGGAGCTGCTGCCGCCTTCACCAGCTGGCAGCTGGGAGCTGTGGTGGGGAGAGGGGCTTCTGGCCTGTGTGGGACACAAAGATGATGAGTTAATGGAAGGGGAGAGGCTGCTGGTGCCATGCAGGTGCCTCTTGGGTCGGTTAAATAGTCCCCAAGACAATCAGGTGGATTGGGAGGAACCTGCTGTTGGGGTTGGAGGCGAAATGCATTTAACCCACCTCCCCATCCTCTTCCTCTCCTCTTCCAGATCTCCGCCTGCAGCTGCTGGACGTGAAGAACAACCCCTACCTGATCAAGGCTCTCTATGGGCTGCTGATGCTGCTGCCCCAGAGCAGCGCCTTCCAGCTCCTCTCCCACCGCCTCCAGTGCGTGCCCAACCCCGAGCTCATGCAGACCGCGTAAGTACCGCTGGGACCAAGCTCCAGGACCCCCAACATCGGGGGCTGGACACGCCGTCCCCCCGCCACCGAGCATCCCCACGATCCCAGGCTCGGCCCCATGTTCTTTCACCCTCCAGCTCCTCTGCGGCCGCGGTTGCTCCTTGCCCCGTGGCCGGGAGCGTTGGCTCGGGGGGTTTTTTGTGTCTATATTTGGTAACCCTGGGAGGGCTGTGCCTCATCCACAGGCATTTGGCATCCAGGATGGAAAATTTCACTTGTGAGGTCGCTATGGAAACGAGCAGAGCTGGGAAGGAGGTTTACGGAGAAAGAGAGAGAAGGAGACGCCGGCAGCTGAGGGTGCTCCCAAAGTGTGCCCCCCCCACTTAGCCAGCCTTCACAGCACCCAAAAGGACCCTGTCACCTGTGCACACCTGGGGCTGGCTGCTCCATCCCCACCCCTGGCTTTCGGGGAGCCACCAGCAGTGATGTGCAAGGGTGACATCTCCCTGGGGTCCAACCGAAATCCTCCTGCTCCCTGCCCAGGGATGCTGCCCACCCGGCTGGTTAGACACCAGCAGTGCTATTTGCTCTTGAGCCCTCAGCTAATGAGCAGGGAAGGTGGATGTTAAAGCTGGATCTGCCTTTGTAAAGCCCTGGGAATAAAAAAACCAAAGCTCCTAAGCGCAGGTTTCTGAATGAACCCCCCACCAATGCCACTCCTTGGCTTTTAACCACTCTCCTGGGTTGCCTTTTATCCCTCGTGGCCTCCAGCGCTGAGCTCAGCCCCACAATCCAGCACTGATTTTAATTGGGGGGGGGCTACATGTGCTTCCTTCCCCCTTTTTCCCCCTCCCCTTTAGCCCCCACAGTGGGGTTTTTTCCGAGTAACTGATGTTGTCAGACGGCCTGAGCGTCTGATTAATTCTGACCTACATTCCTTCAAACACCCAAACCGGCTTTTTATGACAGCCCAGCCCCAGCTGCCCCCTCCCCATGGGGATACCGAGGCTTCAAAACCCACCTGCCATCCTCCCCCATGTCCCCTGATGGGCATCCCATGGCTGGTCCCTGCTGTCCCTTGTGTGGGGACAGCTCTTGGGGGATGAGGACCCCGTGGTCGGAGTCCCGGGGAGCCCACAAATGGGGCTTTAGCCAACCCCGGGGCTTGTCCCCCGGTGCTGTCCCTACTGCCACCAACCCTCCTCTGTGTCATAGCACATGGACATTTTCCACTTGCTCCTAAAACCAGGCAGGGAAACTGAGGCACGTGGCACTGGCATCTTTTCTGACCAGTCTCGCTGCTTTTGTCCAGAATGGGTTGGGACAGAGGGGAGTATCCATGCCAGAGGGGTTAAACCTCCCCTTACGAGGGGGGTGCCAGGATGTCCCTTGTCCCCTCTGTCTTGTCCTAGGACTTCTCAGGCTCCGTCTCATATCTTTGGGGAAGGGAAACTGGGGTTTGGGGGTGTTTAATGGGACACCAGCATCACTTGGGTGTGGTGGGCTGGGCTTTTTCAGGACAAGCCTTTGGTGCTGCTTGTGATGGATCATCTCCTGCTCCTTCCTACCTTCACGCTCTGCTCTCTCTCCGTTAGGGACAGCACCAAACCCAGCACTGGCTTCAAGAGAGTGACATCCTCCAACATCGACTACACGGAGCTGCTACAACACTTTGAGAAGGTCCAAAACAAGCACTTGGAAGCGCGGCATCAACGAGCTGGGCGAGCGGAGCAGCTGGATCGGCGAGTGGTTCTCTGAGCATCCCCACAGCAGCCACGGGTGTGCACGGTTGCTGGGGCAGGGACCAGGGGACACAGACCAGGGGACCAGGGGACACCGGTTGCTGGCCACTGGAGGATGCAGTGGGTTTGATGGCAGAGGGAGACGGGTGAGCACTCAGCGTGGGGCAGGTTTTCCTCCCCATTGTGTGTGTTTGTGGATAGTTGGGGACACCCAGGCTGTGCCTGGTTTCTCCCATGGGTGATATGGGGAGGTGGGGAAGGGTTGTGGGAGGAGAGGGTCAGGGGAAAGCGCTTCGTCTTCTCTTGCAATAGGGCGAGGAAACTCCCCTTTGCTTTGCTAATGCCTTCCCCGTGACTGTCAGCTGAGCGCCCAGCCTCCCGCCA
>NW_010307783.1:424-632 GCF_000700745.2 Antrostomus carolinensis | reverse complement strand
GGCAGCCCAGCCTTAACCCCCAACCGGCACTGGGGACGGGGGGGCGGTGGGGACTCCATGGCACCCAGCCCCAGACTCAAATCTTTGTTCCTACGTTAAGCTCCCCACGATAAAATAAACGAGCGATGCAGAGCAGGCTGTTCCTGGTGGCTGGGCTCCCTGTTGCCGTGGATCCAACCCCCTCCAGAGCAAGGGGACAGTATGGAGC
>NW_010307783.1:0-227 GCF_000700745.2 Antrostomus carolinensis | reverse complement strand
GGTGGCACGGAGGGGCCGCTCACCGCCGGCACGTGCCGGGCTGCTGCGGTTCGAGGGGTCACAGTTGCATCCCTGGCATGTTTCAGGCCCTTTACCTGATCCCGGGAAAAAGGAGGTTGGAGGAATTTGTGGAGTTTTTATGGCTCCTGGCCTGTTTACAGCAGAGCTTGGCTCTGGCAGCGGGTTCCCAGAACAGCCCCACACCAGCGCTGCTTTGGCCGGGATAA
>NW_010307782.1:8037-17001 GCF_000700745.2 Antrostomus carolinensis | reverse complement strand
GGCGGCCGAGCAGCGGGGAGCGGGCGTGTGCCAGTCTCTGGACGGAGGGAGAGGCCGGGAGAGCGGGGGGCCCAGCCCCGCCGTGCCCTTCCTGGCACCGCTGCTGCCCCGCGCCCCGTTCCCGCAGCACCTGCCTCCCCAAATCCCCCTCATCCCTCCGTCCCGCTTCTGCCGGGACCTGCCGTGAAGGTGAACTAGTAACACCGAACCAACCGCATCCGAAAATGAGTTGGATTCGCGCTGCGAGAGGAGGAGAGTCACGATTTTAACGGTGGGGACCAGTCTCTGGCTGCAGTAACTGCCCCTGCCATGGCGTACGGGCGTTTGCACATGCAACCTGTTGGCTACATATCCCGTGGGTAACCTCCTGCGAGCCCTGCTTCTCGGTAGTGGTAAAGCACGAGAACTGGTGCCCTTTCTGTGCTTCCTTCAAAGGTGACTTGCGCTACAAACACTGTATGTTACCTCGGACGCAAGGAACCTCTTGTTTCACCTTGTAAATGAACCTATTTGTCTGATATTAATCTGAATATCTGGTAATAAAGAATTAAGACAGTCTGCTCCTCCAAGCTCTTCATTCAAGGAGTCTTCAACCCTGCACTTTTAACTAGACTGCATGTGTTAATAAAGATTATACATCCTTCCAAGGACCACAGATCTCCTCTCAGCTGTTTGTTATAACAGAGTGTATGAGTTTTATTAACAAAGTATAGCAGCAACATGACAGCATCAAAGATTTCCAAAGAAAGGGCCATTTCAGGGATTTGGGTATGATAGATAGATATAGGGAAAAAATACAAATATACGTACATTTTAACAGTTCACAAATATACTTAACATCCTAAATGATATAAAAAGCTGTCATTTATTTAATTATAGGGAGGGAAAGGGAATGAATCTTTAAATCAGTAAAAACAGATGTGTTTTGAAGTCTGACTCTAGTGAGACTCCAAAGAGGCCATAGGGTGTTTTGTCGGGGGAAAAAAAAAATTGCACCTTATTATTGATATTACACCAAGTTTGGCACAGAACTGTTTGCACGTACACCTCCCTGACTGTGCTTACACAAAAGGTACAGACAAAATCAAACCACAGTTTTTCTGGAAAATGGCTTTCTGAAGTGATGTACAATGTTCCTGATACACATGCTAAAGAAGAATGTAATTATTAAATATTAATTATTGTTCTAACTGGATATATTCTTATTAAGTAATACTTTAACCTGTCTGTGGCGTGACTGGAACATGCCATACTTTGTGTGTGTTGGCATCAAATTTCCCATGGGTTTTGAGCAAAAAATAAGTCACTCTGGAACGTGTACCATTATAGTGCTTGTTCCATTCCCTTCCTACATAATTGTCTGACATTGTTACATTTATCTATAGAATGTATGTCAAGACTAGAATATTTTATAGCTGCTTCCCTGTTTGAAAGTCCAAGTCCTAAGAAAGGAGTAAGCTCATTGTTTTTTTTTTTTCTTTCCTCGTCTCCCTTAGTTACATACATACATTATTAGGAAGAGATTATAATCTCTCATCCGAGTAGCAAACATCTGCAGTTTCTTCCTCGGAATTAGAAATGTTTAGAACTGTAACACTGATACGTTCAGTTTCTGCGAAGCTACAGTGAACATGCGTGGTTATACACACGCTGTGTAATCCTGACATTTCAGTTTCCTGAAGACAGTGTTTCTTATGCATGTTCCAGATTTCTCACATCTATTGCTTGAGATTCCCTGTCTTCCTATGAGTCACCTGTAGTTTCCTAAAGTATTTTCTTCCCTCTTGTAAAGAAGATACAATTTTTATTTGAGCCTTTAAGCTGGATAAGTATGCATTTTCGCACATCAGCTTTACCTGCCTTCTTTTAGGTGTTCCCTGCCTCCACAGTTGGCCTTTAGCTTTAAGCTCTTCATCAGGCTATCCACCACCAGGCAACAGCAGAAATGAAATAATGTTTGGGATTTTTTCTGTACCTAGTGACTTGGAGTACGAGTTCTATTTGTGGCCTCTCCTGTTATCTGTGTAGAACGCAACAATTGTTGTTAATCTTCTTCTGCTTTCTTTGTTTCAACATCACATTGGAAACAACGTAAAAGAAAATAAATCGCTAAAATCCAGCTTAATGGATTTCAGATGTTTTTATCCAACCTGCATACTCCAACAGCCAGCAAACCCAGTTTGCCAGTGAAGACAGCACTGTCACGTTGAATCCTGTCAGATCTTCCTATATATTCTTACAAATAAATAAATAAATACTTCTTGACTAGTCTTGATTATTTAAAGGCAGTGGGTTATGTGCATCAGTCAAGGCAGGGAACGTTCAGCAGACCGACAGTTTAGGGTTCCAAAGACAATTGTTTTAATTTGATTTTTCAGTCAGGTAAAACCAATGTTAAATTCTCCAGGTAATCTCTTCTCCATTTTGGGCTGGTTTTATGTTCAAGCAACCATGGTAGTTGCCAAAAAAAACCCCACCACCCAAGATTTGGAGAAATAGACTCCGTTAGGTAGAAGTTAGTTAAAGTATAGCTGATAACTGGGAGTAAACCCTGTCTTAATCCTTCGCCCTGAGCTTCCCAGGTATGCTTACAAGTCTAGTGCTGCTTCTGCCTTCCATAATCAAACTGGAAGTGTTGAGCTAAGGCAATAAAAAATAGCAGAAAGTCTTCTCTAAACCTTACAACCCGAAAGAAAATCACAAAGCATGGATTAAAAATTTACTTAAACCCCAGACTGGGAATTAACTCCATAAGATTTTACGGAAAGTACCTGTAACTGTGGTTAAAGTTTTCTTAAAATCTCTGAACTTGATTTCAAGAAAAATATACTTTCTGTTTAAGTATTACCATGTTTGCTGGTTTAGTAGTTCTATTCAAATCTCCTGAACCCTCTCTTCAGCCCTGCTCAGAGCCCGTCTGGGATGCTGTGTCCCACTCTGGGCTCCCCAGTACAAGAGCCACAGGAGCATACTGGAGCGAGTCCCGCAACAGGCCACAGACATGAAGAGACTCAAGGATCTGATGTGGGAGGAGAAGCACTCCCAGCGAGAGCTGGGAGTGTTCAGCTGGGGGAGAGAGGACGAGGGGGACCTTGTCAATGTGTGTTAATAGCTAGTGGGAGGAGTGAATTGTAGCAGCTACAGAGCAGACCCACTGCCAGCTTCATTGCATCTGCTGCAAGAAGAGTAATTTTTGGCAGCTGGAGACATAAACCTTCTTAATTGCTGCAGCTAAATCTGAACAGTGCTCAGAGATCAGATCTTTTATGTTAAAAAAAAATCAATTTAGTTCATATAGGATAAGAAAGCAAGTGTCTGTAGTAACTCGTAACTTCCTTCTGCTTACATAGTCCAACTAAATTGATGTGTTCAGTTTTTGGGGGGTTTTGGAGGAGGCCTCATGACATCCAGCAATATCAGAAAAAGTTTTTAATTAAGTGCATTTTAGCAATAAAATACTCCACCTTTAAGCAAAAAGGAGGAAAATAAATAATATTTATAACAAAATGCTCCCTGATCTTAGAGCACTGGACGAGAAGAAATGGCCTCAAGTTGTACCAGGGGTGGCTTACATTTGGTATGAGGAAAAATTTCTTCACTGAAAGGGCTGTCAAACACTAGAACAGGCTGCCCAGGGCAGTGGATGAGTCACCACCCCTGGAGGGATTTAGAAGACATGGTGCTTGGGACATGGTTTAGTGGGGGACTCGGCAGTGTTAGGTTAATGGTTGGACTTAAGGGGGTTTTTTTGATGTTAAGGGGTTTTTCCAGCCTAAATAATTCTGTGATTCTATGACACAGAGCTGCTTTAAAAATCTTTGGCTAGAAATTAAAATTCAAATAAAAAAGCTGCTTATAAATACTGTTAACTTTAAATGTGAGAGATCCTCCCTGTTTCTATAGAGAACAATACTTCAAGAGAGCAGTGTAATCCCGAAATAAAGATTAGCCTTGCCTAAAGAGGAAGTTTTCTTTTGATTAGGTGTGAAGGCTTTTGCAGTATGTGTTAGATGGTATTATTTTATGTTTTTCATATATTTCAATGCATTTTTTAATGTAAAATTTTACACTTTATAATGTATTTTTTAAAATGCATATGGTAAATTTTACTCACTTTTGTTTAGAAATATAATCAGTTTATATCTTGATTTTTTTTCTGCATCACATGTTCATGATTAGTGGATTGCTGCTATCAGTGTTTTTAAAAGCACTTAATTAATAAATGAATGCTTAATGAGTCTCAGCTAGGTGATATTAGAAAATGCATTTCCATTCTCTAAGGAAATTATGCTGGTACTGAGCTGAAGAAGCTGCCTTAGCTCATTTCTTCTTTTCCTTTAGCTTAGAAAGGCTCTTCCAAAATGTCAGTGCAATTCTTTACACTATCCAAGCCATGTCAGAAAATATCTCCATCAAAGGAAACAGGAACTTTTACCAGAGCAAATTCTGAACAAACTTATGAAACAACTCATTGTGCACTATTTTTAATGAGCATTCCTTACTTTTCCTTTTGAGTCACACACCCTTATTTTGTTAGGCTGTTTTCCACTCACTCATTTGTACTAAAAGATGTAATTGTTGTTGTGAAAGTCCTTGTAAGAATCCAGTTTCTGGCAGCACTGGAAGACACATTTACTTTGTTTTCTGCTTTGGTATTAAACCCTACGCTATGTTTGGGCAAACCAAAGGCACATGACATCATCATGCAGAAGACACTACAAATCATGCTTCTCCACTAAGGCCCTATTCACCAAAACCTGAGTTTAAATGGCATGTCCAGCAGATCAGATACATGTACACTTGCAGAGTGTGCTGGAGAGAGGTGGCCTTGAGCCTGCACTTACCTGCCTTGATGTGCTGGACCTCAAGGATCCTGTGAGCTTGTGGAAGCAGCTGCTCCTGGCCAGGCAGCAGCCATTCCCACCCACCTGGTTACACCCAGCTTGTGCTGCAGTCATTTCTCATGCACTGTTCAAACTCTCCAGCCAAACCCGGTTTTGCTATTTAAAGAGCGAGAGCTGAACACAAAGAGTCTAAAAGCAGCAAAAGACCTAGAAATAGCTCCATATTAGAGTTTTGAGAGGGATTATGGGAGGTTTTCTGCAATAAAACTCTAGTATGATCTCAGAGGATGTTTTGAAATCCCCAACAAATCGCTTCTCACAGAGGCTGGATTAAGATCTGTGGAGTAAATGCAGTTATGGGCCTTTGCTACATCACAGAAAGGAATGAATAACAAAAACTTGAAATATCATCATCATTCTTATTCTGGAAACAGCTCACTGTTGGTACGTATTGTGATGCTTCAGTCTTTCAGCTCTATTGTATAGTTACAACTACAAAGATTAGAGATGCTCCTGTAATGAACACATCAGCTACATAATCTCCCTCTGGCTTTTAGTACTTTTCAAGATCACAACACTGAAGTAAAAACAGAAGAGAACAGACAAGCCTGAAGATTTTGGCTAAGCCATTGTTTCCCAGAGACCATACAGCAGGTGGTGGCTGCACAAAAAGAAAAGAAAAGGGCGGAGGAGTGTTTCTAAGAATTCATGCTGTATTTGGTTTTCTTCTTTTTAAATAGCTTTTATACATTTTGGATGCTGTATTAATTTTGTCTCACCCAAAATTTTTATATTATAACTACTAACTAATTAACTTTTATTTTAATCTGTCACACTTTTTTTATTATGTCATTTTCTTTTCAGTATAGCTCCCCCTGAAGAGATACTTGTGTAGGATTCAGAGGGAGGAGACTCTGTTGGAGGGAGAAAAATTCATAGGGTTGTGTGTAGGAGGATGAGCAGGACAAGGAAGAGAAGGTGATCTTCATATTTTGGAAGGAAAGAGAGGGACTGTATCATAATAGTGAGGTGAGTGAAACAGAACAGCAGAAAGTGAAAGGAATGGGGATTAAGAGACTGTCTTAATAGAAGCAGGAATCAATGGCAAGGAGGGGCACAGGGAGACAGTCCATACAGAGCAGTAAAGAATCAAGGGAATCAGTGTTTTAGGAACGGAAAGAAAACAGAAAGAAAATATTTAGAAGATTGCAGCATTTATCAGGCTCTTCCAAACTGCAGTGTTCTTCATTAGAATATTATAATAGCCAAGTACTGAGGAACATTCTTTTACATATTTACTTACTTTAAGAAATCACAATAACCTAAAGTAATCAAAGATTGTCTGAATAGATTAACTGTGATGTTTTGCATATCAAGGTACTACAAAGCAGCCAGGTGCTGGAAGACAGTAGCTAACTGTTGAGCATCAGGCACTGGGGAAATCAGTACTTCTTGAAGATACAGATCTATTGCATTTTCTATATTATCCCCTACATCCTATCCCCACCACATTTATGAAACCAGAGATCCACTACTGATCTGATTACTCCAGTTAGCACCAACTGAAATTAAAAATAAAAAAAATAAAAAAATCATAGCTCCACCTCAAAATGCTCTGAGCATCTATCCAACTGGGGAAAATAGGAGCTCCAGAGAAAATCTGGAATCTGGCAGCAGGGGTTGGCTGTGGTATTAGGACACGGTGAAATTTTGACTGAACTTAAGAAATTAATTGAGCAAAGGTAGATCTAAACAATCCCATGCCATTGTGTCCACCTTGCTTTGGTAACACCTGACCAGATGGTAACACACTGATCAGTGGTGCTACTGACGTTACAGCAGTCTGTTGGAAATGCCAATATGGAGCACAAAGCCAGTCACAGCTATTACCTAGATGAATGCTCTGTGTGGAATTTATTTTCTTTATGTTAATAATAGGTGAATTGTGGGACAAGTTGATTGAGTTGTGTAGTGACTTAAATATGATGTCAAATTATCACCCCAAACTGTTGATTATAATGTTACTAGTAAAAGCTAGACCACTACATCTCTGCAGCTGCCAGCCACCTACTCACCTACCTAAGAGATAAGCTGATCTGTTTCTGTTAATGAGGATTAGCCACCCTTATGGCAACTATTGATTTGCATATGTACAGATAAGTAAATTAAACTCGTGATGTGCTATTGTACTTTATTACAAAAATCAGCAGTTTGCTAGCACTTGGAAAGTTTGCAAAAATACTGAGCCAGACTCTGATACACTGCAGCCACATTGTCCTGATTGAGTGTCTGGAATTTTCTCTCATTACTGAGATCTACTGCAGAGCTTCACATATGTACTTAAGGATTGTTTCACTGCATTGGTACCACAATCCTGATAAAAGCGAAAAGGCCCCAAAGATCCAGAGTTTTTTCACAACTTAGTCTAGCGCTTCTCATAAATCTTAAATTCACACAGGAATTTTCAAGAGAAAACATTAGTTTTCAAATTCATATCTGGAAGGCTAGAGAGATATTCAATAGGAGTGTTTTAATCAAGGATCTGCATGAGATTAAGAAGCTGTACACTTCAGATCAATGAAAAATGCCAAAGGAGGAGGAAAAAGGAGTAAAAGGTTAGCATTTCTGGTCCATTTAGGAATAGTCATTTTTCATATGAGAGAAGAAGAAAAATGGGAGAAAGTTGCAGAAATAATCACACAATTGTGATTTTCTAACAGCCAAGTAGGGACTGAAAATCTTTAGATAGAGCTTCACACGCAGCATCAGCACATGCCAGCGGTGGCACACAGACCGTTGCTGAGCAGCATGCCATCCAGGAAAGAGCCAAGAGCTGCTGCTGTGATGGTGGCTTTCAACAGCAACTTCAGCTATTGCACTTCCTCCTCTTCAGGCCGGGCCAAGGTCCCCACAACACACTACCAGAGGTCTTTGGAGACGTACTTACTGAATCCTCCTTCGGTTAATGCTGTACGTGTGATCCACTTCCAGATACCTCATACATCCATGGGAAGGTTAACAATCCAGGCGATTCCACATTCTACACTTCGATAATTCTGCAGTAAAATCAACATGGATGTTTTTTGCAAGTCTAGCTAATGTTGGACTATAATAACATTTTTTTCTTATTCTTAATTCAGACTCTTGCCTCTTTTGAATTCTAATTTTTTTATTACTCTGTCAAATTCACCACTAAAGGGTTCTATTTATCATAAAAAAAGCTAGCTTTCTTCTTCATGTTTCCATTTCTTTGTTATGTTCTTATGAGCTTGCAAATCTGTAAGCACTTTTCTCCATTTGCAGGCCAATGCGGGGAGGTCAGGATGTTTATAAGGGCCTGGAATTCAAAAAAATTCATTTTGTATTTTAGTTTTGATTATTGCCACTTAAGCATAATGACAACACCCATCCAATTAAAAGTTCAGTTTCATTGGAAATTGCTGCTTTTTTTTTTTTTCCAATGAACCACTGCTAATCAAAAATGTATGAGCAATGCTTTCATAAGTAAAAAAATAGTAAAATAGTCTCCTAAGTAAAATAAAATAAAAAATGGAGAGTGAACAACTTTCTGTTCTAACGTGGCCATCTGTCATTTATAAAGACATCACCCCATTAACCTGTCTAATCAACTCCGTTCTTTTTTCAAAGTTGGTTAAGTAAGTTTATGAGGAGACGTAGATGTTCTCTTGATTAAATCTGTTGTAAAACGGCCTCCCTGGTGTTCTGCTTTGTGTGCATTTACACATATAAAGGTAATTACAAGTACATATCACTACTGTAAATTCCATGCCTGTCATATTACAGTACATGACATTTTCATTTCCTCCTGGTGAAAATGAAATCTGATATTTTCTGTTCAAGCAATAATGACCAATTAGAATTTGTTATTATTAATGTTTGTCCTAAAGTGCTCCAAGTCATGAGGTGGTTTCCTTCTAGGCAGTTGAATTTATAACGTGGAAAAAAGGGGTTTGACATGTTGCTATACCACCTTCAACCATTCCCTTTCAAGCCTGGTTATTCCTTTGAAAAAGTGGGAGAAAACCCACAATGTAGGAAGAATATTACCGCGTTCAGGTTTAAAGTGGAAAGTTGAAAGAACTGATTCTCCTCAGCAGGA
>NW_010307782.1:0-8016 GCF_000700745.2 Antrostomus carolinensis | reverse complement strand
ATTTTTCTTTTATCGCAGGGACCAGAGCTTTGTTCTCTTGCAAGGGAGCACAGCTCTGCAGAAGTCAGAGTGAGTGAAGTTGCATCAGCTCTGATGCAATGTGGTCAGCTATCTTCATTGGGGTTTCTTCAGTGCCGTCAGATTCTACCAGTAATGGGCAAACTACTGGAAACTAAGCCTTTCAAGAACTGCCCAAGGAATGAATTCAAATAACTGTTCTATACCTGGGAACTACAACAGAAAGGCTTCCATAACACGCAGTCAGAGTTTAGGTAAACAGCTAAAATACTAATTATGTCTGAAATGCTTTATTGGTCACTTAGATCTAGTTTAGGTAAACAGCTAAAATACTAATTATGAAATGCTTTATTGGTCACTTAGATCCGAGTTCCAAGTAGGTGATATTTGCTAAAATGCCTGTCTTATCACTGCCAATTTCAGCATTTGGAAAATTTTTGAATTGCCTGACTCTTCTTTTATTTAAAATAAAATACGTGTCCTCAGATCCTGATATGAGTAGATTTATGGATGGATAATTTTTTGTAAAGACCCTTCAATAGTGATGGAAAGCACCTTTATTATTAGAGGAGTACTGACCACTTGACATCCAAATCTCTTGAAATTATATGTGAAATCTTCCCGTTATAAACTTTCCTTTCTAGAGGTAACCAGAGAGCCAGGCAATGCACAAACCCATGGTTAATTGAGGAAGAAAGACAATTCTATACCATATGTGGAGGGATAGAGGGTTAAAAAAGAGCAAGCAGTTGGAATTAAGTCATGACTCTACATATGATAGAAAGCAGACAACTTTTGGGGCATTCCATTTGGAAGATGGAAACAGATCTGCTCTGCTCTCACTGAAATGCCATGGAGGAGGCTGGTAAAGAATCAGTTGGGTGCATTGCAACTCAGGGAGTGGCCAGCACATCTCTTGACAGATCTCAGGGTATTATAAATCCAATGGCAACCTAAAAATATTCAGATTAAAAAATTAATATCCATAACTTTGTCTCAAGCAGAGAGACTGAAGAATGGCGAATTTCTGAATCTGGCTGTCCACTTTTTCCACTTTCCAGTTCATAAGCACGTGTAGCACAGTTACAGAAATAAAGTGGCAACTGTTTCATCACCTTTTTCTCTCCTTGAAGAAAACTGACATTTTGAAAAACAAGGCATAAGCTTATGCCACCTTTACAGTCTGAAGGCAACTGGACATAATACCATGCAGCAGCTAAAATTCTAATCCAATGCTGACCATTTAAAAAGTTTTGCACAGTCTGAGATCTACTTTACTGGCTCGTGCCTTACAAATGTGTTTTTCTCAAAAGCGAAGGGAGCTAGTAGTAGCAGTAGCAGAAAGTAGAAGCAGCCGTGGCAGACTGAAAACTCTGAACTTCAGCTTATTTGAGCAGCTAGCAGACAGGATCTCACGGGAGGGTGTTCTGAAGGGCAATGGGCCACAGAGAACTGGTCAGTCTTTGAGGCCAGCCTCCTGAAAGCACAAGGACAGTCCATCCTGACCTGCAGGAAAATGGGTGTACAGAGCCAGCGGCCAGACTGGCTGAGCAGGAAACTCCCAACTAAGTTCAAATGTGAAAAGGAAGAGTTTGGCGCTGGAAGTGGGGTGATCTGTGCAGCAGAAATAGAAGTGCAGATGTGCAGGGATGGAGTTAATCATAGAACCATAGAATGAAAGAATCATAGAATGGTTTGGGTTGGAAGGCACCATCTAGTTCCACCCCCCCTGCCATCAGCAGGGACACCTTCCACGAGACCAGGTTGCTCAAAGCCTCATCCAGCCTGGCCTTGAACACTTCCAGGGAGGGGGCATCCACAACTTCCTTGAGTTGGGTGTTGCATGCTGTTAGGTGCTGCCCAGAGAGGCTGTGGAGTCCCCAACCTTGAAAATTTAAAAAATGTGAATGCATAAGACCCTAAGCAACCTGACTGAACTTTGAAACTAGACCTGCTTTGAGCCGGGCGCTGAAGCAACTGACCTCCTGAGGTCCTTTCCACCCTAAATTACTCAATGACTCTATATTCATCATAGAATCAAGTTGTACAGACCAACATAGACGAGTTTCCTCAGGGCACTGTCAATCTGAGTTTTCACTATCTCTACAGAAATGCTACTCACAGTTTTAACTTAGACATAGGAATTGAACCTAATTTAAACTTAATCCTTTCTGTTTCATTTCTGGTAGTCTTTCTTTTCAAATTGTGTGAAATTTTTGTACCACTCTGTGGGTTTATTTCTTGGAGGAGATGTCAGTTTTCAAAGCAGAATCTGCATTGTCATGAGGATTTTAAGATGGAATCAATTAACAGTCTGATTTAATGTATGATGAAACTGTTTTTCTAAAGAAATGCAGACCAGAGGCTACCTTTCAGTTGTTTCTTTCTATGTGTATAGGCAGTTTCTAGAAGTATAATGTGGTATTTTGAAATGAGAGGTACTTCACAATATTGTTAAAAATTGTCTCATTTTGAACATTGGTAGTTATTAAAAAAAAAAAAAAAGAGGTTTACAAATATTTTCTGATACCCAGTCAAAACAGAGGAAAAAACCCACCTGTATGTTAGCATAACAAAAAATACACGATATGAGAGTAGCAGGGATTTTCTACAACATTCACCTGCACTCTTTATTCACCAAGTTATACAAATGGATCTAAAAATATCTACGGTAGGGAAGTGGACTAGCTGACTTCTTGATGGCACTTCCTGTAAAATATTTCTGTAATTTCTTTGTCAGGATATCACACTATTACAGACCTGAGCCCAGGGTTGAGAAGTCTTTCTGCATAAGCCCATGCCTATTGAAATGCACTAAGGTATCTTTAGTTAGAACATAATATTTAGCTGAAAGAAACCCAAAAAAGAAGGGCTAGGTGCAGAAATAAAAGTTTGCATGTTCTGGTAGTGCAGCTGGACTGGTTTTGATGACAATGTCATGGGTGGTTTTTCACCCTCTTTTCTTTTTGAGTACACTTCTAGTAGAATGGCAAGGGTATTTACGCATTTCAGAAGGATCTCTCTTTTTCAACTTAAGTTTGTATCTTGAAAAGATACAAAATTAAAATAGGTGCTATCATTCAGCTGCATACAACCTCACTGTTTGAATTTATAAATATTGCGAGTTGGAGTCTTGCTTAAAGAAAGGGGCAAAAATTTAATAAAGGGTTTGGAATTCAGTTGTAGAAAATAACCAGAAGTATTCACACATTTTTAGAGGCTTGAATCCCAGAGTCCCAAGAGTGTGACTGTCATTGGGGACTGACATTCTAGTGATATTGGGATATTATTCTAGTGAAAAGTCTATTTTCTGCTTTTTGAAAAAGAATTTTCCACCAAGATTATGATTGCCAGCTTTCCTACACCACTTGCTACCCTCAAATATTTTGGAGGCTCCCATCATCTTAATACAAGTTGTGAAAGGGATGATTTGGCCCTGGGATTTGGCCCACGTATGTGCCAGTTACTATGACACTTCAGACAGCTGGTAGTCTGAAGATCACAAAACCCTTATGTGAGCAAATAACCACGTTCTCCACTTACTAAATTAATTTAACGAGCCACATTGTAAAATTATACTGCAAGCCATTCATGATCCTTGAGATGAAACATGGTACTCTTCAAATAATGCTTTACAGTGAAATATTTATTCCTTGAAGGGGGAAAAAAAAAAAAATGAGAGAAATATCTTAATTTAACTGTGGTATCTGATCTTTCATATTTTTAACATATCCACCTAGTACAGCTGATGATTGGGTAAGCAGACATTCAGCCATATGCCTTTTAGACAAAAACTTTTAAAGTCACATTTTCTTAATTTGAAGAGGGTGATGGATAAAATGCATGAGGAAAGTCAGGTTTTTCTGCCAACTACAGCATAGTGGAAATCTTCTTGTATAATGAAGTGTTAACTAAGTCATGCTTTTGCAGAATGATTTAAAGTGTGATTCCACCACCAAGAGACTAAGAAAAGCAGGGCTCCATGGTGTCTCAGTAATTTCAGCATAAGGTATGCTGAGTTTGCAAGGAAAAAAGGTGGAAATGTTTAGCTTGGGAATTTTTTTCCCCTCCTAATTTCCAGTACCCCAAACTCCTCCTCTGAGCTTTTTAAATCTCATGCATCATTAGCTGGAATAAATTATCATCAGACTAAATTGCATGATTAACTATAGGTGAGTTGGCAATAGAGGGAGAGAGACTTTAACCTGCATTGTAGGCAAATTTGGTAGGAAATAACTGATGAAGAAAATGCTCAGTCACCTCACTAGGGCACTTTTACAAAATAGTCTTTTACAGAAGAATCAGAGCTTTAAGAAAAACATAATAATGAGATAAAACAAGCTTATATAAAAAGATCCACAATATCCCAGTTTCAGGAAAACTCACTACAGTCAGAAAATCACTAGTTTTATGGATATATTTCAGACTGTTCTATAAAAAAACAAACAAAAAAACCAAACCAAACCCTCAAAACCAGAAAACTGAGATGCACACAAATAAGTAAAATCTGGATAATCAATTATTTGCTTAGCAAAAAAAAAAAATATTTTTTTTTTTTTTGCAATGCAAATACTTTACACAGAAATGTCCTAAAACAGATAAATCTGAATAATCCACTGAAGCGTAATCTAAAAGGGCAGAAGGTTATAGAACACAGGCATTATCTGTCCCCCCAACCTGTTTAAATTGCAGAAGTAAAAAATCAAGAGGCAGCATATAACACCTGGTTTCTGTTCCCTACAGAGACCAGATTTAATTCTACATATGTAAAGAAACCATTATTTTTATCTGAACAGCTTTCTGCTCTTTACAAGCCTCCAACCGTAGTATTCTTAGTATCTTGGCTCTGCCTGTGCAGAATGTCTCCAACCCACCCTCCAAAGCAGCAGCAGCAGGAAATGCACAATGATTTTCTGGGGGGGAGGAAGGGCAGATATGGCCCACTGCCACCTCCCTCCCTGCCATTCCCCACTGCTGGGGCCGGGGGAGAGGGCAGCAAAAGGCTGGGACCGCAGCAAGTAAGGCAAGAGGTGAGAGGGGCTGGAAATGCAGGGTGCTGCCCTGGTCTTGTGAATGCTGGGAAGCGATCCATGCTAGCAGTAGTTTTTTCTTTGTAATTTATGTGTTATACCTTAATGTTTTGCTACAGTGGGATTCAAAATATACAAAGTATTTTTAATGAATGAGGACCTGGAAAGGAAGAAAGCTGTATTCGTACAAGGAAACAGGACAACATGGAGGTTCTCATGCAAGCCAGGGTTCTAAGGAAAATATTGTCAATTGGGCATAAGGCTGCCTGCATCTAGACTTACACTGCGGTTTAAATTACTTTGAGCTATCTAAATAATGTACATTTGAAGCAAAATCAAAAGAACATTAAATAGGCTATAGCAGTGCTATGGGAAAGGATATACTCACCAAGAATTAACACTGCCTGGCAAAGCACTCAGACTCTGATTTTCGTCTGCCTAAATTACACCTGAACTCTTGGCTAATGTTACTCCAAATGAAATTTAGGTGTGATTAATCTATTCCTTAATGTCTGCTTGGTGTAGGCAAAAGCAGAGTTATACAGAGCAAACCTAAATATGTTTCCTAAATTAGAGGGCTTTATGTATAAAGTTAACTTAAGTGAATGTGCCATGGAAGCAGGCCATCAGGCTCTAGCATGCTAGAGTTGGGTTTGCCTTTTTCCTATGCAAGTTATTTCTGTAGATTTACCTTTTCTATAAGATTTGCCAAACTGGAAGTGCAAAACCAGCTGTAGGCGTTATCCAAGAAGCAATGAGGGGGATTTAAAACAAAAAGCTTGTGTTTTACTTTGCTTGTGAGGTAGAAGCAAAGGGAAATTTGTGGATGGTTTGTACTATGTATGCTTTAAGACGTCTAAAATAAAAGGCAAGATTGCTTTCTTTCCATCTAGAAAGAATAATTTTCCTTATTTAGATAATAAGTAAAATGCTGATAATTCCTTCCTCAAACATGAGTACATAAATAAGTTATACAAGAATACCTATTTTGTTGTGCAGTATATTCATAAATACTGGATAGAAAACAAAATCTCATTTACAGAAAGCAACAAAGCTAGCGAGGTCTCTTGAGTTTTCTTTTTATTAAAATAAATCAGCAGTCTTGCTTGGATTTTTAAAAGTAATTTATGTCCAGAAGTTAAACATTTTTAAATAAATTGACTACATAGATCTTCCAAAAAAAAGGAAGGACCAACATTACAGTCAGAATTTTGGAGAAGGATTCTTGGGTTTATTCTGGTGGGTTAAAAAGTATATGTCAAATAAAGCATGGTTTCTGTTGATTAATTGATAATAGTTTGGATGGTGTGTGTATAAAAAAAATTTGCAGGTTTCGATAAAAGAGCCTGTTTTGGTAGGAACTGCTAGTTTTCACTGGTGGTTTAAATTAAAAAAAAGGTACTGCAAGGTTAAATTTCTTAGGAACACTTTTTAAAAAAATCTTTGGCACATAGCAAGAAGAAAGTGTTATTAAAAGGATAATCATTTAAATAGAATCAATAGAAATCCATTTTGTTTAGACTGGAAACCTGAAAGGACAAGACCAAATAAGACTCTCGTGCCCTTTTTTTTTAAAATAAAAAACCCAAAAACCAAACAGTCATACTCTGTAGTGTTGACTGAGCTGTATGGTGTTAGCTCTCCTCGAGTTTAAAGGTGCCCTCCACTGTGTCTGCGCTGTGTGACAAGGATAGCGACTTCTCCTTTCTTCTAACTTGTAGAAAGATCCTTGGGACTGATTTGATTTAGAGAAGCTGAGAACATTGTTCTTACCTTACGTAACAATTAGTAGAAAAGGGTAGTGCTGAACCCCTTCATGTTGAGGAAACTGAGGTCAAAGGCCAGTAACATTGGGTGGTAAAGACAAAATCTCAAACCAGTTAAGCAGTTTCATGGGAAATGGAGAAAGCCAGAGGAGAAGACAGGAGATGTTGCTTCCTTTAAGTTTCCAAAGATTTACAGGGTGCTACATAAAACTTCTTGGCTTCTAAATTATGAAACCACATTTATTCCTAGGTGGGGGTTGCAACCCCTTGTACAGAAGCAAATACTCCCTTTTCCCACAAAGCCTTCCTGCTACAAATAGCAATGCTAGACCTTCGTAACTGAAGTGAGAAATTATTTCCACATAGCTTTCAAACACAATTTGAGTACAGACGGACGTGTCCTTCATAATCAGTTCTGGCCACAGGAAATTATTTTGTTTTACAAGGTGGATATAAAACCCATATTGCACAGCTCACCTCCTCTTCTTCTGTCTCCTGCCAATTGCCAGGCACCTCCCTCATGGGCCAGTGGACAGGAATACCTCTGCTCCTGACAGTCGCTGGTGAAGCCACCTTGTGTGGGGCAGCAGCAAAGTCTAATGATCCTTCCCCTCTACTCAGCACTGGTGAGGCCACACCTGGAGAACTGTGTCTCAGCGTTTGCCAGCAGCAGGTCCCTCTTGTAGCCAGCTGGAATTGGCTCTGTCTGCCATGGGGGCAACGCCTGGTGTCTTCTCACAGAAGCCACCCCTGCAGCACCACCGCTACCAAAACTTGACACATAAACACAATACAGAAACACTGAAAATTTAAAAAGTGAAAAGGTACAAGAAACATAGGCAAGAATTAAAAAAATAGGGACACTGAACCACACAGAGGGAGATGTTGAGAGAAAATTTAAAAAGCAACAGGTGATAAGACATAGCAGGAGGAATTAATCAATTAATCTGGATGAGGGGATTGAGTGCACCCTCAGTAAATTTGCAGATGTCACCAAGCTGGGTGGGGGTGTTGATCTGTTTGAGAGTAGGAAGGCTCTGCAGAGGGACCTGGACAGGATGGATCAGTGGGCTGAGGCCAATTGTATGAGGTTCAGCAAGGCCAAGTGCCGGGTCCTGCCCTTGGGTCACAACAACCCACATGCAGCGCTACAGTCTTGGGGAGGGGTGGGTGGAGAGATGCCTGGCAGAAAAGGACCTGGG
>NW_010307780.1:9521-11003 GCF_000700745.2 Antrostomus carolinensis | reverse complement strand
CCAGAACAAATTTTTTTTTTTTTTTTTTTAGGGGGGAACTTAGGGATTTCACTCACTTTGACAGCAAGTTTTGTGTAAAAACTGTGTTCGTTATACAAACACTATAATACCTGTATACTAGAAGAAGTTTTTGGTATTTTTAAAAATTACACTTTGGCTAGTGGGGCATTTCTTTGTACATGTACTATGTCCAGCTTAAGTACCTTACCATAATGTCAAGAAGATTTTGTTTTTTAAAGCATATTTGTGATTATTATCAAAAATTTTTTTTCTTTTAGTTATTTCAGAACTCCTAGTCTTCACATCTAGTGCTAGATTTTTTTCACACCAGCATAAGAATTTCAAGAGAGCTTCAAATTGCTGCAGCCATAGCAGTAATTCAGACAAACCTTGACAAGCACCACTCTAGTAACTTTTCTGAAAGGCCCTAAAACAGAGGTCAAAAGAGATTGCTAACTCATCTATTCAGATCTCCTGCATGTCAAATAGACCATTAAGACTTAAGTCGGTCACTCCCAGGAGACAGACAGCATCATAACACATGGTTAATTAAAAACCATATCTTCCAGAAAGACACAAGTACAGGAGATTAAAAAAAAAAAATCTACCACTCCTCATATTAGTTTATTGTCGTGACTCCTCAGTTACTAACCTTACAGTCAGAGCATCAGCTCAACCAATTACTGGTTACCACGCTGTTTTCTGCTAAATAAAATAAATCTTTAGTACCCATTTCTCTTCACTGTAATCAAGTCCAATCACAATCTTCTTTTTAAATAAGAAGATTACATACTTTAAGCCTCTCTTTCTAAGGCACTTTCTGTGCCACCTGAACTATTTTTGTGCCTCTTTTCATACCTTTTCAATTCCTTTTACTGAATGAGTATGCAAGAACAGCAGACTATATTCCAGTAACAGTTTCATCTAGGCTTTATGAGAGAGTTAAAACAGCTCTCTTCACAGCTCATACATCCAAAGATGGTATCAAAATTAATGTTGTAACACTACATCAAGAGCTCCTATCTATTTACCCTCACTCTACCCTAAAAAGGATTGCAGGATTGTGATTGCCTTACACTCTGAAGGTTGAGCCCATGTCCCTCAGTTTGCTGGAGGAACAGCTTCGCATTCAGTTTTCTTCAGAACGTGTTTTGTCTGAACGTGCCCAAATTGCTTGGTATTGCCTTGTCATCATCAATTTACCTAGGATCTTGCATATTTTGTGGCTGTGATTTTATTCCCAAGATCTTCCATAACTTGTGGATATTATTTTATTCCCAAATCACGGGCGATTATGGAACAGGATGGCTAATAGGAATCACTGGCAGGAATCACTGCTCTAAAACAAAGGTTTTGTATGTTTATGTTGAGAATGGTTTGTTACCTGCTTCGCAATAATCCTTTCATCCAGTCCTTCAAAACTACTCCTATGTCAGCCTTTTTATTACCTCATCAAAAATAAATGTTTGGCAAAATGGCCAG
>NW_010307780.1:310-9498 GCF_000700745.2 Antrostomus carolinensis | reverse complement strand
GGCATTCTTCCAAATTGTCCAGTCTTTACAAGGTATTCCAGGTCAAAGGATGGAAAGTTTCTAGCAGCAGGCTATAAACTTACAATTACTTATCCATGATAGATGTTGCCTCACCAAGGATGAGGTTACTGGGAGGACTACAGAAACACTTTATTTTCATATTTTTTTCTTACAAATATAAAATAAATATTTAGCAAACACTTTTTGTTCCTCTTTCTTCCCCCATTATTGCTCCTGACACCTTTGGAGTGAAGAGCCTTCTCTGGGCTGACTTAAACCACTCTCCTAAAAACTAATCACCCATCACCAAATGTGTTTCTTGGAGAAGGAATATGGAGAATGCTTTAAGATACTAAGTATTTCTACTATTTCTTTAATAGAAATGCAATCTGAAGAGAGGTATACTTAACTATAAAAGCTTTTCAACACTACTGAAATCTAATTTCTTACAAAATAGCAAATAAAAACACCTCCAGGTGGAGTTTGTTTTGTTTTGGTTCTGGTTTTGTTTTAATTTAAAACAGGCATCTGGGCTTCCAAGAGGGCATTGTATCTTGAGTGGATTACACCACCAGGATTTCAACCAAGCCTGTCTGAAGGTTTTACATATTCTACAGCCACGCCCCTCAAAATATTCCAGACAGAGAAATAAGAAAGTGCTTACTGAAGTAATCCATCTGCTGGACCACCTGGGAGAACATCTGAAATGACTATTGAAGTTTCACCATTTTCAAAATGAGGGTTATCTCTCCCGCCAGAAACTGCAATCCCAAATCCTCGTTTTGAATCCTTTATAACAAAAACAAACACAACAAAACTCAATTCCCTCCATAGGAATTTTGATAGGGAGAAAGAAGAGCAACATGAATGTTCCTGTGACAGCACTCTATCTAGATACTGTTTAAAATATGATAGTTGCATGCACAGAGTTGCAAAAATGCACAGCACCTCTAGATTTAAAAAGGAATGGGTTTATAAATCTATGTAACAAGATGACACGTTCCTGCATTTTAAAACCTCAGACTTGTGATGGTTAGTAATTAAGCAAAACTAACTTAGCCTGCATTTTGCTCTGCCATCCCACTGGTTATTAATACCAAATTTTTTGTTAGATAAATCTATTTTTTTAGTGATGCTTGGGAAACTGGAACAGTTTTTCCAGGATCTCATCTTCATGACGATTGCTATCTAGTTTGTAATAACTACACACTCCTCAATCAGACTAAACGAGATCATGATTGATTACAAAAGCAAGCACTGAACTTGTGAATTCTCTATAATTATTCTCTCTCACAATCAAATGTTTTAAATATGTAATTTATGTCAAACCTGTCATCATAGAAATACCAGATCCATAAAAGCCCTAAGACAGCATTAATAAAATCAGGGAAATAATTAATAGGGTGTGAAGGAAGCATGTCTGTAACACTAGACCTTAGATCTCTTAGTGGAACTGAACTGCAGACAAGAAGGTATGCACAAAACCATACATTTTGTTAAACACAGGTTTAACTTTATCAGCTATTTAACACAGACCTCCTAACACTATAAAGTACAAATTATGCCACATTTAAACAAAATGTTTAGCATAGTGGCAAAGTAATACACCAAATTAAAGTGGTGCTTTTCCCTGAACTCACACTCAGCATGTAAAGTTGATCACATGCCAGCTCATGTTCCTCTAGTATCAATATTAAGTGGTTATTTCTTTGAAGAAAAAAAGCAATTTATTTTTTTTTAACAGCACTTCACTTGCTGCACGATAGTTTTAGAGGAAGCAGTTTGATGCTTCAAGCCAAAACAACATAGAATTCAAAATAACGGTAAAATTCATTGTAGTGGCTGATGCAGCAAGTCCAACAGCCCTTTGCCACTTCAGTAGTATAAGCCTGTCTCTGAGGCAAAGGAGTAATGCTCATTTACAAGCTATTCAAGACCTGAAAAGTTGGAAATGACAGGAAGTGAGGGCTGTTTCAGCTATATTTCTCCTGTTTACCTCTGTGACCTGAAAAATGATCCTTTCTCAACAACTCACAACATAAAACAGGCTGTGCAAGATAGATGACTATGCTACCTTGGGTCATCAAGTTGCATTCATTGCAGAACATGTAAAAATCCATAAGCAGCTCAGTACAGGCTGCTCACTGAACCAAGATCATCAGATAAGCTGGGAAGACCACCACCACCACCACCACCACCAAAGCACACATCTGGTACCATGGTGTGGTAGCCTAGCCATTAGAGGACTCAGAAACAAGAGGTCAACTTTCTTTAACTCAAAAGGACTCCGCATAATGAGATACTTCCTCTTTTCTTAGAAGAATCGTTAAAAGTTACATCTATAGTCCATGTATTTTAGAAATTTTAATTGCCGTAATTTTCCATTAGATTCTACACTGGTCGATAACAAAACATTAAAAAAAAAAAATCAGTGGAATCATATTCAGTGATTATTATAAAGCTTGGACATTAACCACAACTGCTTTGTTTTTAAGATTATTCCATTATGAATTTAGCTATGTGTATGGTATTTGGTATATTATACTGTCATTACAAAGACCAAACAGTAGCAAATATAGCATTTTAATGTTAAGATTAAATTAAATTAACAACTTAAGAGACATGCTATTGTATGAGTAACTAGCAATTAAATTTTAAAATGAAAAACATATCTGATTTGGACAATGAATTAATCCTATTCTAGGCTCAGATTCGCTAATAACATCTATTGTAAAATGTATTTAGACTAAACCAGTGCTTGAGTATTTGAAAACTAAAAATATAACAGGCACTCACCTTTTGTAAGGTCACAGTGTACTGTTCCCATATCAGCTCTTCCATGCCTGGGGCCTGTTGCACACAGAAACCAATTAGTAAAACACAAAGCATATAACCATCTAAAATAAATGTGAAATACTCCATTAAAATACAGGTATAAAAATAATATGCATAGTCCAATAATTTGGTAGAGTTAGTATGAAATTAATTTATTTCAATTAACAATGATTTTTCTTTAAAAAGGCAAAAAATATTAATAGGTGCAAGGTGGCAGAATCCCTTCACATTCCACCAATTTAACAGCTCATGCTGATTTTCTGAAAGTCTCATTCAGCAAAAGCATTTAATTCAGATCACACTAGCATTATATAGCCTCGATTCAAATAACAAACAAAATACCTAATGAAGACCTCTCCATTCCAGTATGCAATAAGATTAGCAGTCAAAAATGAGGTTTTCAAAACGAAATAGCCTTCAGATCTTTTGCTTCTTGCTCATGTAGATTTAACAAAATGTTTCATCCACTATGAATTACATAACTTAGTATTTAGGTTCCCCTCAAGAAACTGAATTTTACAGGAAAACACAGTGTATCACTATATAGCATTGGTATATCCATTTCTGTGACACTTCCCAGAAACATTTTTTTTCCACATTTCCAGTTAAAACTGATCCTGAACTGATCAGTTTATCTTACATGATATAATGTGAAATCTTTCCAACATCACAGCTTAAAATATAATACAGAATAATCACCCAGCTGTGATGCACCATATAGTACAGAGCCAGCCCCTTCAGTGCCTGCCTTGTAAAAGGGGGAGATAAACGAGCCACAGTATTTGATGCACTGCAAACATTTCAAAATGCAAAGGATTCATCACAGAAGAAAAATCCAGGCACTGCTTGAGTATGTGTACACACGTACTCCAGCCATCGTTTTATTTCGTTTTACTGCTGAACGTGGTTGTCTTTCTTGGGAAGCTAAGAATTTGCTCAGAAAACTGAGTTCAGACAGAGGCTCCATTTTGACTTACAGGTCTTTTTAAAGGCATTAGAGGGACTACTGGCAACTAAACTCCAAAATAATATCTAGAGAAGTGACCCAGGAGGGGTGTGCCTGTACTTTAAAGCAACCCCTATGTCTCCACAGTAAAAGTCTTCCGGCAGTACACAACTGCTTAGCAAGCTATGGATGCTGTTTCTTGAATGAAAAGCACCCCATGATGTATTCTTCCAGTGGATTCTGAGCACCCTGAAGAGGAACTAGGTTTACATTTTCCATTGCAGATTCACTGTATTAAAAAACAAATTTAAAGCGTAAGTCCTGCTCAGAGTTCCTGAGGGAATACGCAAAACATTCAGCATACTTCCCAGGAATTTTACAACATTGAACAGTGTTAAATTTCCACTGTTCCCCCCCAAAAAATGAACAGTGTTCTCCAGTTTCCAGAACCTTTTGGGTCTAAGTAAAAAATTAATTTAAAATACTTGGAGGAGAGAATGTCTTATATTAAAAATAATACAAGTAAGTATTTCTAAATTTCTACTCATTTAGATCAGACAAGAATGAGCGGCATTTATAAATGTTAGCATTAAAACGTATGTCTTGAGTCTGTGAATTACTCTTTGAAGCACAAGGTGATTTTATCTGATATTCCCATTGAACCAGATGACATGGCTAACTCTTCAACTAGCTGTCACTGAACTGTCTCACTACATACATTCCCTTACACAGAGAACCTTCCATAAGTTTAAAAAAAAAACCCCAACCAACCAAACAAAAACCAACTCCTTAACTAAGTGCCTCTTCTGAGCTGCTGTGATGCTGCAGTAAATAAAAGCAACTAGGCTTGTTTGACTGGCATGTATGAAAATGTGTGAACAGTTTACCTACTCCTGACTGTTGGCTATACCATGGCTGTCCTGCTTTTCTATATGATATTTTTAAGCTCTGCAGAAAACCAGTCTATGCTAAAGAAGAACCTCCATGTCATTTAAATTTCAGTTTATTTCCTTAAAGAAAGTTTTAGAAATGAAAGACAGTATCAAATAATGGGTAAAATTTGAAGGACAAGAAAGTGGCTTCACATTTTGCAGATGCAGGAGAGAGAGAAAATCTTTTCCATCTTTCTCTCTGTATAAAAGCCTCAACAACTTACACAGGTAACACGAACAGCACTGAAATTCAGTTTGCACTGTAGGCAGTTCCTACCAACACCACCTCCCAGCCCGGTATACCGAGTCCAGCTCTGTGCAGGCAAAAGGCAGGCAGGGTGCAATTGGCACGAGTTTACTACCCATGGGGACAAAGAGAAGCACAGCTGCCTTACTCTTCCAGAAACTCCAGGTCTCTCAGTATACTGCCTACTGTCTCAGGAAGACCTGAGAAATGACTGTTTATTCAGCACAATACTCCAGAAGAACGACTAGGGAAAGCACAGTAAAGATATTGGGAGTGGCTTTATCTGTATGCAACAGGTAAGCTTATGGGAATTTCCTTCCAGAAAACTAAGCCTCCCATGAGCAGTGGCACAAGTGAAACCTTGTGCGCAACCGGAGAGACACATTGTGTAGTAAATCAAAGCACTGTAAACTAACAGGGTTAAGTTTATATTGCTCTCACAAATAAGTCTCCTGGTAGCTGGTCACAAAAATAAGTAATAGGAATGGAAGAGAAACTATTGCCTACAGACATTACAGTTAAGGTCTTGCAAGATGTTGAGCCTATAGTATCATCTCCTTGGTGCCTAGAAAAATTTCCTCATAGTATCAGTGACTGTCTCAGGTACTTACTGTGTAAATTTTGGGGGTTTATTTTTAGCTTGAGATCGTTACTCAGCATTAGACAAAAGCTAATTAAATAATTCACTTTTAAATTCATAAGTAGTTGTTAAAGTAATATATTATTAGAAACTGCTCCTTGGGAAACTGCATCCCATTTGCTGTACGCTATATTAGCAAAGGAAAGCACACTCTGTACTTGCAAAGTTAATTTTATGCAACATAACTGCCAAGACAACAGGACTAGTTCTGCCATACTGATAAAGCTATGCAGGCTCTGTAACAGTTCAGAGAACTGAATGGTCACCTTGGAAGCCCATAAGGCACAAAACACATCTGTACTCCCTCAAATCTCTAAGCAATAATCTCTTTTAACATTATAAAATGTACTGTTGCTTGCCATTGCTGTGATGCTAACCCATACCGACAGATTAATATAGAAGAGAAGATTGAGAGGGAGGGAAAGACTATAAATGTTACAAATCATCAGTTGAGAACTCGATCAAAACTAAGATTGAAGTCTCCACCACAATCGCGAAATTCCTGTATTCCACGACTAATAATATGACTCTCCTCTGAACGCATCCAGTGATGGGTTACAAAAAGCCTCAATCACCTTGCTTATTTCTTCACACTTCACCTGTAAGGAAACACAAAGCAGCCTGTGTATTCCTTACACGATTGCAATTTCACTGCAAGACTGCACACCAAAAGACTAGGGACAGAAAGGCAGGCAAAATGGTTAAGAACCCCACTTCCAGTTACTAATAGTAACTGTTCTGCAAGTCTACTCAGGCTTCTCATGGATAGCAAGCTACCTGCACTAAAGGCAAACTACTGCAATTAGCTAGTCTAATTTTATTAGTGACTAAAGTCAGTCTGCTTCTAACTAGAACCCTGTAGTCAGGATTTGCTTACAGCTGCCTAGTGCCCATATACCAAAATGCCAGGTGCTTACTACATACCCAAAATAGACTGCTTAACAGAGTCTTTGCCAGGAAACTAATCAAAGTGCTAGAATCGCCCGTCTGCTACGAACAGGCAGCTGTTGCAACTCTCACTGAGAGTCAGTCACGCAATTACTTGCTACCGAGAGATCACCAAAGACAACTTCATTCACACTGAAAGAAGAACAAAATGAAAAGACCTACCACAACAGTTATCTGGCTATGCGAGTGAGCTGGAGAGGGGAGGGGATATACAATGGGAGGGAGGGAGGGAAGAAAAGACTTGGAGCAAGATGCAACAAAAAGCAACTCACGTGCCCTTTCAAAATCCCCAACTTTTTGACTGCATGTGACCACATTCTCTGCAGAGCTTGAGCCGTCTTCATTGTGGCAGGATATAATCTGTGAGGGGACGCCGTACGTCCCCGTCTTTTCATCTGTTTCCACCACTCAACACGGTTATGTAATTCTAATACAATAGTGGCCTACATACTCAAACAAATCCTGCCCTCCGTTTCACACAGAAACACATCAAAACCACAGCAGGGAAATCGACCAGGAGTTTAACTAACTCTCACTTTTAGGAGACTCCAGGAAAAAGCAGTACTGTAATCTTATGCTTTTTTAAAAACAAAATCAAGTGTCAGAAACAGATTGATATGTAACAAGTTATTCTTCCCAGCACATAGGAGTTCACTCCATCAGCAACCTACTTGAAATTTTGAAGTAAAAAGGCTTAAGAAGCACAGTCTTATCATTTGAAAATTCATATTCTGACTATAGTATTTTATAATATAAAAATTACCTCTTGACTCCACTGTCTTGAGTCACACTGTGGTTTAGCAGCCTCTGTCAAGTTTCAACAATTTAACTGCTGAATCCAGGAAGTCTTTATGCAGAAATAACTGTACACATGTTAGTAATGCTTTCAACTACATGCGTAAAATTACATATAAATACTTGCAGAACTGTGGACTTGGCTCCAGCAAGCAAACTGGGAAAGAGAAACAAAGTTATAATAGCTGCAGATAACAGGCACCCTCTCTGCCCTCAAAAATCTAGTAAGTTATTTATGAGAATGATAAGCTAATCATACAGCCAAACAGATGACTTTACTGGAAAACAGGTCAAGCTATCAGTTCCATCTATGCCGCATGAATGCTGTGAAATTTAAGGTTTAAGTGAACTTTTCCTCTAGACTTTATGCAAGTTTCACAGGCAGTGAACAGACAGGAACCCAAGTTCAGTACACAATACTAACCACAGGCAGACTGCTCTTGTCATTAGTGGAACAATACTAATTGTTGAAGAGTGAGGATTCGGACAGCAGTCAGCTATGTGGAGGGTTGGATTTTTGTTTGGTGTGGGGTTTTTTTGTTTGTTTGGTTGTTCTTTTTAGTTTTTCCCATTTAAAATCAACACTGAATTCAATGTTGTGTGTTTCGACCATGACCCCATCTCTGCACTAGCCAGGAGAACTGGGGTGAGCAGAGCCTTGCACCCTCAGCGCTGAGCTGCCGAGGGCGAACACCATGCAGCCTGCACCGGGGGGATCTGGGAGAAGTGCACTGACACCAGCCTCTGACTGGGGTTCCCACTTTCAGAGCACATGTGTGGATGGAAGTAGTTCAAGACTTGCTAGATTTTGGTCAAAAAAACTGACATTGAACCCACCTCTGAATTGACCTCTGAACCAACTCACACTCACAGCTTCCCAAACCACGTTTTAGGTTTACTTATTTATTTTTTACAAAAATATCACGAAGCAGAAACAAATTGAAGGATGTATTTGAGATCTCTCTAGCCCCATCTTAGCTCTCCTGCTCTACTCCTCCTTCTCTTGACAAAGCTTCAACTGCACTCCAAATGGAGAAATTTCACAAAAAAACCCCCAACATTGTGATGACATGGGAAACAAAAATGGCAAAACATTGTCCATGTGGTGGTTATAACAGCAAGGCCTCTTCTCCCTTGGTTTTGGACTGTCTAAAGGAAAATGAGAAAGACAGATGGACTGACTCCACTAAAATGTAAAAGGAACCCGAAAAGAAATTTTTTAAAAAGTAATCAGGAAGCCTAGGAATGTTACTGTAAGTTTTCTTGCATAGTCAGAACAGGAGCTGTGAACAGACATGAGTTAACAGAAAGATGAATGCTTTTGCATTTGGATATTTCATTTTGGAGAAAAACAATTTCTCCAACATAGGAATTCTTCTATTCAGCTTTTAAAGTGAGATGGAAAGACTTTTTTTTTTTTACCTAACAAACAAGCACTGTCCCAGGAACCATCTTTTAACCTTACTTGCATGCCTCTTCACAAAGGGTAAAGGAAATTAAAGCCTAATCCCAGGCACAGTACAGGTTGGGGGCTGACCTGCTGGAAAGCAGCCCTGCAGAGAAGGACCTGGGAGTGCTGCTGGATGACCAGTTGACCATGAGCCGGCAACGTGTCCTTGTGGCCAAGAAGGCCAATGGTATCCTGGGGTGCATTGAGATGAGTGTGACCAGCAGGTTGAGGGAGGTTCTCCTCCTCCTCTACTCTGTCCTGGTGAGGCCACATTTGGAGCATTGTGTCCAGTTCTGGTCTCCTCAGTTCAAGAGACATAGGGAACTTCTGGAGAGAGTCCAGCGGAGGGCTACTAAGATGATTAAGGGGCTGGAGCATCTTTCTTACAAGGAAAG
>NW_010307780.1:0-236 GCF_000700745.2 Antrostomus carolinensis | reverse complement strand
AGTGAGAGAGCTGGGTCTTTTTTAGCCTAGAGAAGAGAAGACTGAGAGGGGATCTTCTCAATGTCTATAGATATCTAAAGAGTGAGTGTCAAGAGGATGGGGCCAGACTCTTTTCAGTGGTGCTCAGGAACAGGACAAGGGGGAACCGGCACAAACTGGAACACAAGAGGTTCTGCTTGAACATGAGGAAAAACTTCCAATCCACAAAAAAGGCTGCAAGGCTGACCCTGGTAACT
>NW_010307779.1:239-12977 GCF_000700745.2 Antrostomus carolinensis | reverse complement strand
TCCCCAACATTCTGTGTGATTCTGTGATTCTACTCTCTTACTGTTGGGTAAAAGGCAGCAGAGAAAATACAGGATGCTTTCATGGTAGTTATGAGGTGGCTTCTGTGAGTCTTGTCTGTGTGCTTGCACATCGAACACTTTCTTATTTCTCTGGACTGTTTTGCATCCCTGTTCTTTGGTACCATGTGTGCAGTGTGGCTTCCTGGTGGCTGAGACTTACAGTGTGTGTAATCAGCTCTCGGTGTGCCAGGGCTGAGGGAGGTTCCCTTTAACCTGACTTCCAGCCCAAGCATGCTAGAAGGACAGTATAATGACCACTGCAAAATCTGAAGACAGTGGATCTGTGGCTGCTTTTACCTTTCCATTGGCTATGGGACCTGCCCATTTCTGCTGCCACATTCTTCATTTCTGTTAGCACCTTTGTTTTAATTAATTCTTATGGTTTTTTGTCCCTCAGCCGCGATAGCCCCCTGTTCGATTTCATCGAGAGCTGCCTGAGAAACAAGCACGAGATGGTGGTCTATGAAGCTGCATCTGCCATCGTTAACCTGCCCAACTGCACTGCCAAAGAGCTGGCTCCGGCTGTCTCAGGTAAATGAGGTGCTCACGGCAGTAGCCAGCGGATTTTGGGCTGGCAGTGGTGACACCTGCTGATTGTCCCAAGAAACAAGGACCTTGTGTAGTTTCAGGCTTGTATTGCTGCTGTACCCTTTGTTGCTTTATGCTGCTGCTGAGAACTTGTGGTGTGTGTGAATAGCTTTGCTCCCATAAAGGTATTTGCCTGGTGTGTGGAAATGTGGATTACTGGTGGGGTCTTGTTTCTGTGAAACAGGGCTGAATCCTAACTGATAAATCTCCCTGCTTTAGACTGAGAGTAACTGTGTGAGAAGCCAAGGTGTTGGGGTCCTGCTTTCCCAGATCAGTCCAGTACAAAGGTTCTCCTGAGCTGGGATTGTTGGCAGGTGGGGAGGCTGTGTGTCACCTCTCTGCACAGGGAGGGTGCCCTTCATGGGCCAGCGCTGGGAGAGGAACAGGGTTTGAGTAGAAATGGAGAACAGCAGTTCAAATTGAATTAATAGGAAAGTTGACAAGGTGATAAAATTGTCTTTCAAGAGGAGTGAAGGATAGCAGTGCCATGGGAAAAGAGGAAGGTTGGTGAGAGCTAATTGTCAGCTGGGATGTGTGGCAAAGGGGACAACAGAGAGGGAGGGAGGAAGCTGGTAAATTCACAGTTGCTTCTTAAGCATGCTTGTAGTTATCTTGTGCTCGCTGCTGTCTCTTCATTGTCACTCTTGCTTTAGGTATGAAATGCTTCTCGATAATAAATTGCCTAAACATCTGCCTTTGGTTTTCCCACCTTGCAGTTTTGCAGCTGTTCTGCAGCTCCCCGAAAGCAGCGCTGAGATACGCAGCCGTCCGTACCCTCAACAAGGTAGGAGCTGGTATCCTGGGAGCTGGAACAGCTCCTCATGTGCAGGGAGGTGCAGACTTCAGAAGAGAAAGGGCACCAGATTATGTGGTGATTTTGTGTGAATAAGCTTTACCCTGGGCTACAGCCTTACATTTCATTGCTTCCTGAGTGAAATAAAACTTCAAAGAACACATTGCAGAAGGAGGAAAAAAAAAAGGCAATCATTTTCACAGGTCTCTAAGAGTCCTGGTCTTGTGTTACTCTGAGCTTCCTGTGGTGAAGGAGCTGCTTGTGAAACAGAGATCAAACCTTGATGCTGCTTCTTGCCTGCTCCATGGCAATCTTTGCCCCAGCTTTTTCCTGGGCTTTGTAAACTCTAAAACCCAAAAAGACAGAACAGCAGCGTCTGGTAATTGCTGTGCTTCCACCCACAAAGCTGTTCTGCTCGCTGATTTTTTGTTGGGAGTTCATAGCTTGCTTTTCTTAGCATATAGAGGAGAATGAGAGTTTAAAATAGTAAAAGATGGTTTATTACTGCTGCTCTTCCAGCGAGAGATGCAATTCTGCAGGAAGAAAGAGCTTGTTACTTTAACCTCAGATTAGTTGTTTGTCTGGGATGACCCTTGTGTACAGTCTGTAGCATTTATTTTTACAGGAAGGAGTGAGAGCTTATAGAGACTTGGTGGATTTTGCCAGCTGGACCTTTTGCATCTGTTGAGTGATTTCCACTCTTCCTTCTCTGCTCTAGGTGGCCATGAAGCACCCATCTGCTGTGACTGCCTGTAATCTAGACCTGGAGAACCTTGTGACCGACTCCAACCGCAGCATAGCCACCCTGGCCATCACCACGCTGCTGAAAACGGGCAGTGAGAGCAGCATTGACCGGCTCATGAAGCAGATCTCCTCTTTCATGTCAGAAATCTCAGATGAGTTCAAAGTAAGGAAGTGAGGAGGAGGGAGGGAGCGATGGGCACGGAGTTTCCTGAAGAAACCCCTTGGTCTTTATCCATGTTTGTGTGTGCACTCTGAAACCTGCATGGAGCTGCTTCGAGGAGCTGGGCTGCAGAGTATTTGTAGAGAAGAGAGAGACTCTGAGGCTGTTGGCCTAAGCTGTGCCTTGGTCATACAGCACCCAGCTCCAAAGTCACATGCTCTCTGCTGGGAAGACACCCTTTGAGAATTAGATCTCTTTCTTCTTTCCAGTGGGTGTGGGTTTTTGCTAGGGGCTGACCAGTGCATAAAGATCCATCTCTTCCACTTCCCAGGATTGTACCTCCTGGAACTTCGTTTGTTGCATAAGTAAAGGCAAAACTGTAGTTTCCAGGCTAGGAACCAGCACAAAATTGACACAATTACACTATTTTTTCCTGCCTGGTGAGACAGAATCCTTTTTCACTTGCTCCCTCTTTCCCCCAGGTTGTAGTGGTGCAGGCCATCAATGCTCTGTGTCAGAAGTACCCTCGCAAGCACGCCGTCCTCATGAACTTTCTCTTCACTATGCTTCGGGAAGAGGTGAGTTTGCAGGACAAATACTTTGTGTTCCTTGTTTGTAGGCATGAACTGCAGGATGGCACGGTGGCCCCTGTGAGAGTCAAGCCTTTACTGATAATGCTGTGCAGTCAGAGCCTCTCTCTAAAAGACTGGCAGTCTAACTGGCAGAAATGGCCAGCTATGCACAACAGTTATGTGCATACTACCAGGCATATTTTTAATGTGGTTTTCATTCTTTGATTTTTCTGGGGGTTTATTAACTCTCAAAGCAAATGCAGGCAACAGCAGATCTGTTGGCAGTTCCATGTGTGTTTCACATTTGAACCAGCTTTCTTTTATACTTTGACAGCAAATTCCAAGAAGTTTTGTCTTGTACACAAAGATTCAGTAGCAACCTATTTATTGATGACACGGGACCACTTTTGTTCTGCTCTCTGTGCTGTGGCAGTGAAGGGATCACGAGTACCTATAACCATTCTCTGCATTCAGTCAGACATAAATTACAGAAAGACAGCTTTACAGAGGTTTGCTGAGGCCATTTCTAAATGAGCTAACATGCCTGCAACACAGCTGGCACCGCTGCTTGCTCTGACATCACTTTCTACCAATTACAGCCTCTCGTTTGGGAACAACCCAGAGCATCTCATTTTGCTCTTGTGAAAAATGGACCGTTCTCCTTTCCCAGATTTTGTGTGGGTGGATGGTATCATTCTGAATATGGTTTTGTAGTTCAAACCATTCTGGTTTAAAGCTTTTTTTTTTAATCCAAAGTAGCTCCAGAAAGATCCCCCAAATGCCCAGCACTGTGTGTGTAATTGGCAGAAGGCAGCGTGCTGTTTAATCCCCTGGTGTGTATTGAGGACAGTAGTAAATAATGTCCAAAGATAACCAGGTATTAACGGCATGTCAGGTTATGAGGTGTGCCTGGGGAGGTATTAATTGCCTGTCTTCCCACACTAATGGAGCTGTTTTCTGAGTCCTGCTGTGGCAGATATGAGCTTTAATATATTTCTCTTGTGATTCATCCTGAGATGTCTGGTGCTGAATGGGGGAAGGTTGGGTTTTTTCTCCTCCCATATGGCTGGTTTTATGTACTAATTCTAGCAGCAGAGGATTTTGAAGGAGAGATAAACCCTTCAGGTGAATGGATTCTTTTAGCCTCTTTAGGACTTGGGTTTTTTTTTTCCCTTCACTGGAGCCATTCTGAAGGGAGCTGGCAAGGGGCCCTGGATATTAGTTGGCCCTCTGGGTATAAAGAAGGTCAAAAGTGGGGGCAGCATTACTGCCCTTCTCCTTTCAAACACAGATTAAAAGCACTGACGTGTGTGATGCTTTCAAAGGAAATTCTTTCCTGTCTGGCTGGTTCAGAGTCTCTAAAATACTTTGACATTTCCAGCTGAGCAGTTCCCTTTTGCTTCTTAGGGTGGCTTTGAATACAAGCGAGCCATCGTGGACTGCATCATCAGCATCATTGAGGAGAACTCGGAGAGCAAAGAGACAGGCCTGTCTCATCTCTGTGAATTCATTGAGGACTGCGAGTTCACTGTGCTGGCCACCCGTATCCTCCACCTTTTGGGGCAGGAAGGGCCCAAAACGAACAACCCCTCCAAATACATCCGCTTCATCTACAACAGGGTTGTCCTGGAGCACGAAGAAGTCCGGGCAGGTAAGAGACAGAGCCAGAAAGCTGTCTGCCCCATGACAGATCTTCAGGGAAATACAGTGTATGAACACCTCTGCTTTTGGGGATTGTGGTTTGCTCTAGTCCTGAGCAGATCTTTTTACACATCAAAGGTCCTGCAGCAGCATTGATGGAAGAGGTGGCCTGCAGCTGAGAAATGGGGAAGGATATGCAGTGACTCTGAAACTAGACAGAAGTTTGCAGGCACTTCGCTGCAATACATCTGCCTCTTTCTAGCCACAGTAATGCTTTGTACTACTCCTAGTGTTTCTGACATGGCATTTGATCAAGGATAGGAAATGGAGGAAAATTCAGTTTATTTTTTTGCTTTCTAATTCTGTTTTCATGACTTATGCTACAGGTGCTGTAAGTGCCCTGGCCAAGTTTGGAGCACAGAATGAGGAGATGTTACCCAGTATCTTGGTGTTACTGAAAAGGTGAGTTGTACCTCAGAGTTTCTCAACATGCTGGGTGAAAAACTCCGTTCACTTGAGAGCTTATTAGCATTCCCATGGAGGTCTCGTCTCTTCTAGCTGTGAATCTGAGAAGGTGCAGTGGGTACCTGGGACCTTGTGATGGGATCACCACTGCATTCAGCACCACAAAGTGGACAGAAGCCAAGTGTGGCAGATGATTGCTTTTCTAACACAATTACTAGTAGATGGATGGCATGTTCTTTCTGGCCCTGTAAGGTGGCTTAGTCACCTGGATTAATTCGTGTGGACTCTGCTGCCTTGCACTGAAGAAAGTTTTCCACTTTTCTCTCAGGTGTGTGATGGATGATGACAACGAAGTGAGAGACAGAGCCACCTTCTACCTGAATGTTCTGGAGCAGAAGCAGAAAGCCCTCAATGCTGGCTACATCCTGAATGGTAATGCAGGAAGTCCTCAGAACAGATCTGCACCTCTTTCCTGGTTTAACAAGTGACAAAGAGCTGGCATTATCTGTGGTCTTAGTGACCTATTCCTTCTCTCTCCAGGTTTGACGGTGTCCATCCCTGGCCTGGAGAGGGCTCTGCATCAGTACACCCTGGAACCCTCTGAGAAACCCTTTGACTTGAAATCTGTTCCTTTGGCAACAGCTCCTATCGTCGAGCAAAGAGCAGGTGAGGAACAGTCCACTGAATGGTGGTCAAAACTGCTAGTTATTCCCTTGCAGCTCCAGCCCTCAGACAACAGACTGCATTGGGCTTGCTGGAAATTGCTGAGCTCCATTCTATTTGAATTCTGTGGGATTACATCTTCTGTAAAGACTAAGGGCAGCAAATCTGGTTGCTCCCACATTAGTGTTTTGGGTTAGTCCTGCTGCTTATAATAGTAATAGTCAGTAATCCTTATTGGAGCTGCTGCAGTTCCAAAGGTGTTTGGGAAGCTAGATATGGGTGTCTAGTCCATAGCAAGATGAGAAATGAACCCCCTTCCTTTCCTTACTCAAACCCTTCTCCAGACATTAATCTCTTTTCTGATTTAATTACTTCTTACTCTTTACCTTCAAATCTTCTGGGTTTTTTGTGTTTGTTTTTTTCTTCCTCCTGCAGAAAATGCCCCTGTTACCGTACAGCCAGAGAAGGTGGCAGCGACACGGCAAGAAATATTCCAAGGTAAACTGATGCAAGGCCTTTCCTACAGCTGTGTGTGAGAATGAAATACCACCTCTCAGTGAGCCTGCCTGTCCCCTCTAGCTTTTTCCTATCTCCCTTCAGAGTGACATGGGCTCCCAGCTTTAAGTCATTCCTAGGGGTAGGGGTGCCTGCAGTCCTGTTCTGTCTAGATTGCAATAAATGTGGGCAAAGGATGACTCTGCCTTTAATTTTAAAAGTCCCTAGTGAATGTTTAATCAATGTTTGATGGATAGTTCCTTGCTGCAGCAGCTTCTGGCAGCTTTCATGTGGGCTTTGAAATGGCTAACACCTTCCTGTGGACTGGGGAAGGCAATGGTTTTTGTGTCCTCTGTTTCAGAGCAACTGGGGGCAATCCCGGAGTTCCGGGGACTGGGCCCACTCTTCAAGTCTTCTGCAGAGCCTGTCGCCCTGACAGAGCTGGAAACGGAGTATGTGGTTCGTTGCACCAAGCACACATTTGTCAGCCACATGGTGTTCCAGGTAAGTAGCTATGGCATGTGGTGCTGAAAGAGGATTGGAAAATAAGCTCCTACCAGTTAAAAGCTCCACTGGGAAGAAATAGCTCAGAGATATCTGAGTTCAAAGCACATCACTGCAATGAGGAGTCCTTAGTTTCTCATCCAGGGCAGCAGAGCCCCACAAAATTAAATTAGGAAGCGTGTGTGTGTGTGGCTGAGCCGTGGTTACAGGAACAGCCAAAATAAGTCGGACAGGCACTAGGTGGGGCTATTCTCACTGAGCAGTTGGCAAGGGGAGCTCTGTTCTTTCTTCGGGGTCCCCAGGCACCTCCTTTGGGCATAACAGAGTAAAGCTTTATCTGAGAGGCTGAAAAGGGAACCCATGAAAGGGACACGGTAGGGGAAAGCTCTTCATCCCCTACAGTTTGCTTTAGCCTGTGTAGTACAGGTGCTTGTTTCTGTACATCTTGGCCTTGGCTGTACCACCCTGCTGCTACGTATGAGATGTTAGGATTGATGTGCCAGCATCTTTGCCTGGGCCTCAGGGAGTTCAAGGCACAGAGAGTCCTACACTGGCTTGTGAGCAGCAGTGTTTTGTCTTTAGCCAGCTCCTTCCTTGAAGGCTCAGAACTGCTTACACAATCCTCGTAGGGGTTCATCTTTGTTTCTGTTGTCCGTCCACCAGATGCAGTTGTATGAGGGTAAGTGACTTGTCATTTCAACTGGAACAAAGTCTAATCAGCAATTTTGGAGTTGCTGAAATGATCAAGCTTGCTGAAGCTTGCTCAAACTGTCCCTAGTTTGAGCCATGCAAAGGATCATCTTCCCTTCTGCGATGGGGCACTGTGTCCCTGTAGCATCAAGCAAGAAGATACAGGTGACACAGTACTCACATTTCCATACAGCAAAGTGTTAACCTGGGAATTACTGTCCTGGGAGGAAGGACAAAGTACATTTAGAGGAAAAAGTTCCCTGCTGACTGGTGAACTGCAACAGGCAGAAGCTGACACATCCCTGCCCTTGCTGAATTTGTGCTTCTGCCTGGGTTGCAGAGGGTGGGCATTGGATAATTGTGTGCTGCTTCATTTTAAGTGCGAGGGGGGAAGGGGGAAGTTTGCTGGAGCCCTGCAGGGTGTTAGTTTCTTCCCAAAAGCATTTCAATGAGTAGTTTTTAGTCATAGTTGCTCTGTGACTGAACTGGAACATGTGAGCCCTGTAACAAGCCAGCTGATGGTGAGATGCACTGTTGAAACACAAAGAACTAGAGGTTCACACGTTGATGCCACACTCCCACTCTGCCTAAAGTGAGTCTGCTATTAGATCTATAGCTAGCAGCTTCAAGCTGTTGCTGCTCTCCCCTTCCCTGTTTAGTTTGACTGCACGAACACCCTGAATGATCAGATCCTGGAGAATGTCACGGTGCAGATGGAGCCAACAGAGGGGTATGAGGTCATTGGCTATGTACCTGCCAAAACCCTGATGTACAACCAGCCAGGTACCTGCTACACGCTGGTGGCACTGTCTGAAGAGGATCCAACAGCAGGTAAACAGTTGCCCTTTGTGTTTTCCTGACGTCCCCCAAATTAAGTGTACTGTATTGCTCGCCCCCACGCATTCCACCTTGCATCCTAGCCAGATATTTATAGCCTGTGTGTGGGTGCAGCCCTGAGTGATGCTGAGCTGACTTCTCTTTGCTGTTTGGGGGCTGTCAGGCCTCCCTTCTCCTCTCCTGGTTCCCTTCTGCTGTAGCATTGTCGATCGGGCTATGAGAGCTGGCAGATGAGCATTCAGCTCTCTGCTGAGTTATTGCCCACACACCCTGCCACGTCCTTTAGCCTGTCTGTTGTAAAGTGCTGTGAGTGCCCCAGTGCTCTGAGTAGCAAAGGGGTATTTCAGATAAACCGCATAGAATTTCAGGGATGTCAATTTGAACTGCACATCCCCTCATTTGGCACTGTCCAGAGCATGAATCAGGCCTTACCTGTGCTTTGTTCTCCCTGGTTTATGTTCTGGAACTGCTCACCTGTGTGTGTTGCTGCTGTTCACCCAGTTCACTCAGGGATGAGTCATCACTTCCTCTCCCAGCCGAGTGGTATTACTCAGCTGCTGTGTTACAGTGCAAGGTGGTTTCATTTCAGAGGTGTATGAACCCATCTCTAGATAAGGATCTTGCCTCTTCACAAGTTGCTGGTGGGACATGTTTAGTTAGTGTTCCCAACACAACTTGAGGTTCATCAGTAATAGCACTTGGTCTGAGGATTAAGGTCTTGTACAACTAGCATGAACCTGTCTTTATCACTCTTTGCCTTAATATTAGAAATAAATACCTTGTCCTTGAGAGACAGAAACTGTCGGAGAGCCCTCTTTAGGTAACTGGCTAAGCCTGTGCTGCTGACAGTGAGGAGGAGAACCCAGGTGGCCCAAGTTTCCCAACCCCCTTCTGCCGCAGGAGAATGCAGATCTGGTGGTAATGTGAGCTTTGCCTTTGCCTCCCCCATCTCCAGTGGCCTGTACCTTCAGCTGCATGATGAAATTCACTGTCAAGGACTGTGATCCAAACACGGGTGAGACGGATGACGAAGGTTACGAGGATGAGTATGTGGTAAGGAGCTGGGTGTGTCCCTGGTCACGGAAACTGCAGCCATTTTGAAGGTTTTTGTGATCTGTACTTGGATCCCTGCAAGTAACTGTGACTGCTGACACTGATGTGGGCAGCATCACTTGAAGAGGGGGTTCTTGCTGTCTCTGTGGTGTCTGTTGCAGGATGCAGATGTGGGTTTGGAGAGCTCGCTCTGTCTCGTTTGAAGTATCCTCCTGTTGCTTTCTGGGTGGACACCTGACTGTGCAGGGTACCTATGTTTTGGGAGTCCATGGTGTGTCCTCCAGGCTTGGGTGGCTGTGCCCTACAGCTTCCAGTGGTTGCACGGTCACATTTGTGGAGACAGAGGGCTACTGGCCGTCTTTTGTTCTCCATAAGTTGCTCTCTGTGGTGACACAGTTAATTGCCTGGTGGCCTGCCTGATACAGGCAGCTTGCCATCCTTGTTCTTGCTCTGGGGAAGGTGGGGCTTTTCCCTCTCCAGCACTAAGACTGATAAATCACCGATGCTGCAGAAGCACCTCTGTATCATGCTCTGCCATTTCCAGGCAGGCTGTTCTACCACAAAGGAAGAAGCTGAATTTAGGCTTTATCAGAAGCTGGGACTGGCTCACAGAAGGTGGTGTTTACCCTCTGGAGAGGAAGGGATGTTGTGACACAACCTCAGCTTGACCTGTTAGCTCCAGGGGCTGTTTTCTACGCATTGCCTGTCACTGCTGTGAATCTGATTAAAGGCACTGCTGTGCAGTGAGCCACTGAGGACACAGCTATTCCCAAATGGAGTGGGGAGGGTTTTTCCCAATGGAATGTGCTAGGTTAACCCCTCTCTGCTTCCCACCAGTCATCACAGCTTTTGAGTGATATTTAAACAAACTCTTCCATGTGTTTCAACTAGAATCAGGAGGAGATTCTTTCCTGCGATTCCTCAGCAATTGCTGAGATGACTGCAGGCTGGTGTCTGGCCAGCTCTGCCCCTGACTGCTCTTCCATACGTGCTCTGGAGGGACAGGCTGGGTTCTGCCTTGCACAGACACAGTCACAGCAGCAGTTCAGCTAACCTGGCTTGCAGCGTTAGGTGGTAACATGTGTCTGACAGTGTCTCACTGTACTTTACCAGCCTACAAAACGATGGGCCAGGAAGGCAAAATACAAGCTTATGTGCATTTCAGGGAAGCAAACTCTACATCTGTGTGAGCACTTCTTAGCTTTTGTCCTCTGATTTGGGCATTTGTCTGGTGCTTTGATCTCTGTCAGTCCAAGGGCCATACTCAGAACAGGAACCTGCTTTGTAAACCCTGGACGTGGGACGACCAGTGGCTTTCCCAGGCCAAGCAAGTTGCTCAGCTAAGCATTGTTTGCATGAGCAATTCGGAAGGGGCAGGACTTGCTCTGACACATTCACAAGTGGAAGTGGAGGCTGTCTCCTACATTCACCTGATCTCAGGGAATCCACTCTAAAGCTCGCTTTGGAGAGAGCAGGGTTAGGAACAACCATGTTTCACTTGAACCTCTTCTACCACCAGCTTGAAGACCTGGAGGTAACCGTGGCAGATCACATCCAGCGAGTTCTGAAGCCAAACTTTGGAGCAGCCTGGGATGAAGTGGGTGACGAGTATGAAAAGGAAGAGACCTTTACTTTATCTGCTATTAAAACCCTGGAAGGTAAGAGGGTGCCTGAGCACAGCAGAGCTCTGAACTTTCCTGTCCCTCCAGCAGGCAGAGGCCAGAGATGCAGTCTGGCTCACTTCAGATCTCTCACAGAAAGTCTAATGGAGCAAAACCCTTCACAAGCTGTTTCACTGCAGCTGGTAAATGCAGAGCTATGGTTACTGCAGAGCTGCAGTTACTGTGATAACAAGTTAGTTCAGGTTTAAAAAAAACTCAAATTAGTTTCTGGGCCCTGTGGAGACCAGGCTGGATTGTGGGAGGCAAGAGAACATCTTGCTTTGCTCTCACACTTTACCCTCCCAAGCAGACAAACCATAGTTCAGCTGTGAGCTCCCACTTTCCTTCTGTGAAAGGAGGAGATGCTCTGACCTTAGGAATCAAGACTAATAAAAAAAGATGCAAAGAGCAGAAGACATGAGGTTGGTGGGCAGGCTTGTGGTGTAAGCCCTCTTTCATCATACATTAAAGACTCCTTTTGTCGTTTCTGAGGAGCCTGTAAAAACTCAGTCCTTTTGATGGCTTAGAAGGGTGTCCTTGTCCTGTAGCCATCCCTGTGCTTCCTTATACTGCACCTTGGGCATGAAATACCTTCCCTGAGGCCTTTTCAGATTCCTCCTGAAGATCTGTGTCTCCTTCTTTCTCCATCTGTCCCCAGAGAAGCAAGCAGGCTGTCAGGGCTGTGCAGTAACCGTGCAGCCAGCTGCACTCTCCTGCTTCCGTTGTCTGACTCATCCACCCTCCTGTTTCTGTTGCACCTTTGCTGCATCAGATAACAGAACTGCCATGTGGTGGTGGGGTTTGTGTGTGCTGCCTTTGCCTCCCTGGTGCCCTCCAAAAACACGGTAGTGGCCAATGCTGTGTGTCCCTCAGGACAAGGAACATGAACCCTAACATGTAGGGAGGGCTTGGGTCACCTTTAGATGCTCTTTGGTTGTCCCTTTTAAGACACCCATGACTTGAGGCCTGTTTGATTTATTTTTTTTCTTAACAGAGGCAGTCAGCAATATTGTGAAGTTCCTGGGGATGCAGCCCTGTGAGCGGTCGGATAAAGTACCAGATAACAAGAACTCTCACACACTGTACCTGGCAGGTGAGCTGTGGGGTGAGGCCTCTGCTTGAGGAGCAGCTCTTTGGGAGGTTGCACAGAGCTGCCTGTTGGAAATTGGGGCAGGAGTTGCTGATGGAGCCCACTGCACTCCGGGTGGGATTTGGAGGCTTGTTCCTGCCACGGTTTCTGTCTCTGCAGGTGTAGAGGGGCTGGTGTTGGGTGCTGGGGGGGTGTTGGGATCAGCCCTGGGCTCAGCTCAATGGAATTTGTTGTCTTCATGGTCTGTGGCATCCTGGTTTGGAGTGAACCTGTCGGAGAAAGGACAGCAGCCTTGCCCAGCAAAATGGATGTGTACTGGGGCTCTTAAGACGAGTGACTGATAGTCACTCAAGGAGTGCCTGGACCTCTTCTCAGCTGGAGTTTATTTTAGACTTTGCTTTCATTAGTTTTACAGTAGCAAGAGTCCCAAGTATGTTACAATGAAGGAGAACAAGGCTGCTTGAGGGTCTCTCCTGACCCACTGCTGGGGATTTGCCAGACTCCCTCTGAGAAACCTGCCCTTGCCATGCAGCTGTATTAATTTTTAAGCTTGCAGGGGAGCCCTCACTCCTTCCTCCCCCTTTCCCTTCCAGGTGTGTTCCGGGGTGGCCACGACCTCCTGGTCCGCTCTCGTCTGGTCCTGACCGACACCGTGACGATGCAGGTCACCGCCCGCAGCGGAGAGGAGCTCCCCGTGGATGTGATCATGGCTTCTGTGGGAT
>NW_010307779.1:0-211 GCF_000700745.2 Antrostomus carolinensis | reverse complement strand
AACCCCTCTTTTCCAGGACTGTCCTTTCCAGGACACCGAGTCCCCGTGGGCCATGCTTCTTTCTCTGGCAGCAGAATAGGGATCACAGTCACTACAGCAGCTTTCGTGCTGTCTTTGGGGCTCTGTCTATAAAATAACCCTGGCTTTGAGGTCTGATTTGGTGAAACGCTTTGTCCCGGCACTGGAGGGTTGCGGGGCGGGTGGCAGCGTG
>NW_010307778.1:954-1234 GCF_000700745.2 Antrostomus carolinensis | reverse complement strand
GGGATGGGATGGAGATCAGGATGGGATGGGAATAGGAATAGGATTGAGATGGGGATGGGGACATGGACAGGGACAGAGTTGGGAATGGGGATGGGACAGAGGCAGGGATGGAGATGGAATGGGAACAGGAAGAGCATGGGAATGGGATGGGGATATGGACAGGGAGAGGGATAAGGATAAGGACAGGGACAGCAATGGGGACAGATGAAGACAGCGATGAGGACAGGGATGGGGACAGGGATGGGGACAGGGATGAGGACAGGGATGGGGAACGGGATGG
>NW_010307778.1:0-678 GCF_000700745.2 Antrostomus carolinensis | reverse complement strand
GGGATGGGGATAGGGATGGGGACAGGGATGGGGACAGGGATGAGGACAGCAATGGGGACAGATGAGGACAGGGATGAGGACAGGGATGGGGATAGGGATGGGCACAGGGGTGTCTGGGTGCAGCAGATGTGAAGCTCATCACCCACCTGGCTCAGACCCCCCCGGCCATCACCCATCCCCTCCCTCCTTCCTCCCCAGGTCCCAGCTGGTGGCCGTCACCACCGGGCCAGCAGCGGCTCCAGCCAGGACAGCGGGCTCTTCACCTGGCACAGCCCCGTGTCACCAGGGCTCCGGGAGGAGAAGGTGAGACCCTGGGGAGGGACAGGGAGTCCTCCCCCACCCTGACATCGGGGAGGGCAGGGGGCCACCCTGACCCCCACCCACCCCACACTTTTCCTTCCAGTTGAGAAGCCTGGACAAAGCCGGGGTGCTCAACCGGACCAAGACAGTGGACAGGGGGAAGAGGCTCCGGTAAGGACATCCCAGTGTCCCCTGTCACCTGCTGTGCTGTCCCCCTGCGTGACCCCCCTCACCTTGCTCCCCAGGAAGAACTGGAGCTCCTCCTGGACCGTGCTGGAGGGGGGGATCCTCACCTTCTTCAAGGACTCCAAGCACTTGGCTGCTGGTGCCTTGGTAAGAGCCCGAATGGCCTCGGTGGGGCCAGCACCCATGGGATGG
>NW_010307777.1:0-19285 GCF_000700745.2 Antrostomus carolinensis | reverse complement strand
TTCTGTGATTCTGTGATTCTGTGATTCTACAGTGCACAGACATTCCTGGCAAAGTAAAGCTTTTGCAGGTCTTGCTTTGGTAAAGAGAAGTATAAGAGAACATCTCTCACTTTCTGGCTATTTTGCTTCATCCGTCATCTATCTCAAACCCTAAATGGCAGAGAGGAATATGGCACAAAATTAGCCAAACAAAAGTTATACAACATCATGTGTACAAAATTAATACCAGTCACATGAAGACCTTAGAAAGTACAAATTAGAAATTTGGAGACTTTTATCAGTAAGCCTTCAACAAACTCTACTGAGGATATACAAATGATGACCCTAAAAGTTTACACTTTGTCTGTTTCTGCCTGGGTGTTCCTCAGATTGGTACATTCATCTGTCTTATTTCAAGACTGTTCTTTCTGTCTTTCAAAATAATCTCGATGGAGGTGGTAGAGCTTTACAAAATACTGATTTTTGAGAAGAAGACTGAACATTTGCATAGATACTTCTTTACCTTCCATTCATTATTTTTCTTTTGGATTTAAGTTAAAATCTAAAATCTGTTTGGAAGAGAGGATAAATGTAGAAATTTTTATTTCAGATTGTTGACATTGTCAAAGCTATAGGCAACTGTAGTGAAAAGAACTATGCAATGTTCACTTTGAATATTACTGATTCCACCTAAAGTACATCAATTTCAATATTATTTACTCCGCTTCATAATGGGGAAATATGTAGGAATTAAGCCTTTTACATTTATGAAATGTTATAACCTGTTCTCAATCATTAAATATTAATTCAATTCATTTAAACAACTGTAAGGATCAAATTCCTCCCAGAATAACTGAAGCAAAGTCAATTCCGATGATCATTTTGACCCAGTATGCTTACTATTACTTCTGCAACAATTTTTTGAAAATGCAGACTTGGAGGAAGAATGAAGAAGAATGAAGAAGAATGAAAAAAATCCGCAATATCTAACAGTGTAAATTTTTCCTTTCCCTCCTCTGGCTCATTGAAGGACTTTTCCCTTGTTCTTAGGAGTGCATTCCCCAGGAATGAAATAAGATCATTCCCTATTTTGCTTACTGAAGTGCAGAGGGAAGAACCAAGCCAAGGTCTGTTCCACTTCTGCTCTGGCTTACAAAGCAAATCTTAACTCTTAGGGGAGTCACCTGCTCCCAAAGGTACGTAGCAGTACCAGAACTATTTCAGGTACTGCCTGTATGCTGGGAGCTCCAGGAGGCACCAGGGTCTCTCTGGGACCAGAGGCCTCCCCTGGGAAGTTATGAGGTTATGTAATGCCTGGCCGTGCTTGCAGGGATAACCGAGCTTTCTGTGTTGCTTATTAAAACTCAGAATACTTCTTACTCCTTTTAAATCTACATTTGTGGTTTCTCATTAACTGTTCCTTGAGCATATTATCGACATCTGATGATACAAAGTCCAGTGCATGCATTCCTTTACTTTTAGTCCAGTTCCTCAGGAATGTGCCTTGCAAATACAAGATTTGTAAGCTTTTGTATCACCTATCTGCCAGCCCCTAGTAAACCTGTGGGCTACTTTTACCCAAATTCAACAGAGAGCTAGAAGACTCATCTGTAGTCATTTTCTACAAATCTCATTAAAATAAGCAGCCAGGGAGGTGAGGGGGATGCAGACATTCCTCTCCTGAGGGGAGAGGCTGCAGTGTGAGTGCAATCATGGCTAGGCATAAGAGAATCCACATGGAAATTCACCCTCAGATACAAATCATAGAAAATTAGGCTTCATTAATTCCACTGCTCATGGAACTACTTGTTTTAAGTAATATATCTACACTGGAAATTCAGATGGTAATAATATCTTTGCTAATTTATAGAGCATTAACACTGTTGTACTCTAATGTATATAAACAGCAAGACATATCGATCGCCTAATGCAGCTCCCATGAACATCAAAGGAATCTTTCCACTGAGTTAAGTGGGAGTTGGACTAGGCCCATGCATAGTATTATCCATCATAAACATTTATAATAGCAACATTAAAACAGAATTTATTCTGTAAAAGACTGAAAAGTAGAAACAAAAGAAATATTTTAATCTAGTTTTAATTGGCATGGTATATTTCATTTATACAAACAGCAGCATAAAAGGAAAACATAAACTCATATTCATAAAAGCATAAATGAATGTACCATAAGTGCAAGTAATGTTCACTTCCTTCGCTACTCCTGCAACTTTATTCTATTTTCAAAATGAAACTTTCCATTACACCAGTTCTTGTTCAGTCACAATCTGCTTACAGAGGTGGTTTTCACTGAAGTACAAGATGGCCAAAGTTATTCTGTTGGATGGAAACTTAATGTATATGAGGTATGGAATTCCATGACTCCTTTTTTAAAACATCTGTATAAATTAGCATGAAAATTTTCAGAAGGCTTGGCTTTCATGGATCCATGGATGTCCTACAGAGGCCTTGGTAAATGCCTCCATTGAGGAAATATTTCATATCCTCCAGTAGCCTGCTATTCCACCCACGAGAGCATTCATATGCTTTTGAACCTACATTAAAGCCCAGCTAAGAAGCCATTAACTGGCCAGATTAGTCCTGTGCAGGAAAAACCTGCATGGGGAAATGGAGTTTCCATTGCAAGTTCCTAGCAGAGTTTCCGCTGTATTGTTCTTGTAGAGAGAAAAGAGGGGTTGTGTTGCCACAGAACGAGCAGTGGGCTCAGTCCAAGGGGCTCTCACAGGATTAATCAGGGTCTATGAGCAATCACACATAAAACTTCTGTGTTTTCAGATTCCATTTTGGATCCTCATCTCCCAAAGAACTGTACTACCAAGTTCTCCCTCTCTAGTTGCTACTGCCTCAGAAGCAAAATTTGGAAGGCCATTGAAATTTATATAGTTTAAATGTGCTCGGGGCAAAGTTAATGTCAGTTAAGGACTTCTGCTGGTAGGTCTAAGTTTCTAGTCCTCAGTCCTATGAAAGAGCATCCAAAATAGGAGGAAAATTCCTGAAAAGGAAAGGCTGTTTCCATCTATAGAATTCGTCTTGAGGCTATGTTTTTTTGCTACAGTGTGAAAGTGTTTGAACTGCTTAAGCCTACATTAAGCTGCTCATCATTGTACCAGTATGTATGTGTGCTCACCAAATACTTTTTAAAAGGAAAAAAGAAAGAGGTTTAAATATAAGCTATAGTTATAGGAATAGTTTCCAGTCCAGGAATGTGCCCTGACTGGATCCTGAACGAATAGCAGAGCAAGTGTGTACCCTGCTCTTCTTGCCTCTATGAAAAGAAAATACTCTCATAGACCAGACCACAGCATGCCCCATGAAGTCCCCTGAGCTGGGTAATCATGGGCACCTGGTAGCACACAAGTAAGCCCTGATAGACCCTAACTGGCTTAGAAAACTAGATCCTGATTTCAAATCAATACAAGGATACAGGATTTTACTCAAAGGACATCAATCACCTATATACATTTGAAAATCTAAACTGTGTCCTGTTCAAGTCCCATGGGATGTAGGTTCTTCAACAGGCTTATGACTTCTGAACATAGAACTTAAGCACCTTAATTAGCCAGGGCACTTTGGACATTTTGGACAGAATTTCTCTGTACTTTTTCCAGTCCCTTACTGAATGAATTTATGATTCATTTGCCTGTGATATGAGTACAGTCTGTGAATTCTCAGAAGACAGAAATCCTAAAATCCCAATCTGATTCCATTAATGATAATATGAATTCTAGTGTTAACTTAAATGGAAGCAAAAGGAAGGTATATTGTCAATGAAATGGTGACTCTACAGTAAAAAGGCAAACCACAACAGACAGTTGCAATTCTGTTCATTCTGCAAAGATTGATCACTGATAAGAGATCTGTTGTTTCTAAAACCCAGAGATGCAATTGCTGATTTTAAAAGCACACTTGGTCTGTTCCAGTTTAGTTTATTATAAATTTGTACTTATATACCTTCACAGATTTTTTTTCTTCATAAACTTAAATTATAAACCAAAGGTTTATAAACTGTTAGGCACTGACTGACACTGCTTGGATAATATATTTCCTTTTTGACACACATTGTACTAACAGTAGTAGATTGACTCCTTGTTTCGTACCTGGTTTTCTCTTATTTAGGGCAATTGGTTGTATAAAGTAGTTTTGGATTATGATTTCTCCAGTAAAAGATGTCTTTGAAATCCTTCCAGGTTCATGACATATAGTATTTAACTTCATTACCCTCAAAAATAAACATTAAAGTATTTTCCATACACTACTCTAGAATACTGTAGTAACCATGTTTGGAGGCAGGAAGGAAAATATATTGCTACTTCCATTTATTTCTTGAAATAAAATGAAATTTTTTTCACTTTATAATGTGAAATTTTTTTCCCACATTACCCAGACAAGCTCAGCTTGTACAAAATGATAGAAAAAAAAAAAAAGTGAGGTATTTTGCTTAAAATACAGGTATTTGAGATATTTATTCTAATAGAAACAAAACTGATGATTGTTAATTTTGCTTGAAACCAAATTCATTGGGAAGAAAAGAACTCAGGGTGGAGGAGATTTAAAAGTTATGGAACTATTTTACTTTTCTCATCTGGCAGTAATTTTGACAAAAGTTTCGATAAGGACACCACCATGCCCTGCAAAGAACTAAAGAGGACAACAGGCCACTCAGTGCTTAGTTGCATTACAGTTTGGATTATCCAAAATGTGACAGGGAGAGGACTGCTGTAGGGGAGACCTGACCTCCCACAAGAGAAGACAGTGGAGAAACTGAATCAGATTTGTTATCAAAACATTAAGAAATCAGACTGCATTAAATTAGTTAACTATGTCTGTGAGTAACTTGCAACAGATTTATCTGCAGGCTATTTATCAAGACAGATTATCAGAATGATCATTTTCTGAGGAAGGCAGGGTTACAAATGCAGCATTATGATTTTTTTTTATCTATTCTGGGTTGCAATGACATCAATAAGTGCATTAATGAAAGAGAATTTACCTGGATAGTAGGAATGTAATGTAGTACTATTTATTGTTTGTAGAGTCCTCCTTATATTCCCACCTTTCTCATATATTTTGTTAAGAAGTCGTGTTCACTATCGTTCAGAGTGTATTTAGTCTTCCTATAGTGGCTTCGGTGCAAAGGAACTGACATTATTCATTAGTAACATTTTGAGAGGATGTCACCAAAACCATATAGAAACTGTTCAACACTTTGATTTTTAATTTGCCAAGTAATTTTAGCAGAAATTATTTTGAAATATCAAAAATTAATAATTTATATGTATACAAAATGAATTGTTTCAACATCTCCATGTTTGTATGTGTCACAGAAAAGTCAAAGAAAAGGGCTAGGCTCTGTAGTTAGACCATTCAGATGAGAAATGGGAGATGCGTGCTGTGCTCCAGCTTCTTGAGAAGTTTTGAACTGGTGTTATTGAAGAGTTGCACTATCCCCTCACTATTCCCTAGTACACTATGAACAGGGCTTTCTAAATGTCTTTAACTGATACTGTTCACTGTGAGTGGCCTATTTAGAAAAAGAGAGTTATGGAAAGAATATAGCACTTGGTGGCTGGTAAAGGCATGAAACATCTGGGCTCAAACATTGTGCTCTAATACACAGTGGAGCATTTCCATCTGGAGAGACTGAAGATCTGCCCAGGGTCATCTATGCTGTGCTGTGGAAGCGCTACTCAAGAAGGAGGACAATACAAATCCTCGCAGGTAGAGAAAGGACCTCTTCACCATTTCCCACCTTCCTGGGCTGCCTTATATGAGGAAAAGCTCTGTCAGTAATACCACTAGGAATCTAATTCACCATCTTCCTGACTTTATCAGTGCGCACCTGAAAACTGAAACACTTCAGAAATGGCAAACTAATGACTAAATGCTACCAAGACATTTCAGCTTTGGAGGATAAAATAAGATTTCCCCAGTCTGGAGGAATTGGGTTCCATTAAATTTTCTGGATTTTAATCTTGGTGACAAGAAATAAAAATAATCAAATAGTCTTACTGTCTGAATGATTGGTTTGACAGATGAACCAAAAAAACCCCAAAAAACAAACATAAACAAACAGAAAAAAAAAAAAAAAAAAAAAATGCAAAATGCCCTCAGAGTCTTTGCCCCCTAAGCAAGATTCTTTGTGCAGTGCAGCAGAAATGAGTGTCACCCTTCAAAGAAAAATTCTTTCGGATTGTGTTGAATAATTCATTTTCTGTTTTCTGACTGAATTTCATACCAGTTGGTTGACTTGTCAAGAATCCACGTGATCATGTAGCACACATTTGGATACATGTAAAGATGTTCAGCTTTCTCATCTGCATTTCTGGGATGATGAACATTTTCTCATTATCCTTTAGATTTCCAGCTGACATTTGCTGATGTAGGTGAATGGTCACTGAGGCACAATATTATCATTGCTGCCATACCTCCTGTATCTCAGAAGAATGTTGTTGTTGCATTTGCTGCTGTTCACTACTGTGTAAAATGGAGAGACTTAAACTAAAAATGTCATCTGTTGAGCACATATGCTTTTACTTCCAAGAATCTGGAGAATTTAATTATATTATCTATTACAAAATGTGCTTTGTACAAAAAGTAGTATTTGAACAAATTGTTTTAATTAATATTAATTTTAATGCATGTCATAAAATGTCTATTTTTCCCAGACAGAATATGCTGTTGTTCACTGGTATCATATGGGTAAATTCATATAAAAAGAGGATTTAGTCTATCAACTACTACTTTCACCAACTGGCAGCATACATTCTCCCTCTTTTTGTGTGTTATGTATTTGGTGGCAGAGGATGCTGTGTACCAGACTGCATCTTCAGTCTCTGTTCTGAGATAGTGTTCTTTATTCCTTTACTACTATTTCCTTGGTCTATTACCTCCGTTTCTCTACTAAGGTTACACTTTTTTTTTTATGAAAGCACAGTAAAATCCTTGTACTTTGCAAAGACTGCATTTAGAGTCTGGCCTAGGTTTCTATCTCTGGATGGAAAGTGCAGCATCAAAAAAGTTAAGTAAATGCTTTTTCATTGCTTTCTGAGGCTAACAAAACTTGTGATATGTCAAAATTTAAAAGGTAATTAATTTCAAAGATATGAAGGTGTAGGTGGAACTCTGCTGCCCTACAGAATTTAGGGTGACTGTTAGTTAAAGTGCCAGAGACAGTCATAGCTGGTGGTAATGCACAAAGACTGCTTCAAATAATTCCTGAAATCTTTGGGGGAACTTACATATAACATAGCAGAGTTAACTCAAGCAAGAAGTGAGCTCTCTTAAATATCCAAAATCTAGAAATATTTTACAGAGTTTTTTTCCCCCAGGTTCAATATAAATTCAATTTCAAGTTCATAGGACTGTGTGAACAGAGATAGCTACAACTCCACAAAACCTGTAGAAATTGTGTGCTTTTAAACTTGCCCATCACAAACCTCTTCATAACAGTCCACATTTAGGAAAAAAAAATAAATAAATAAAAAAGAGCAATTCAAGCCAGGTTGCTAAGGAAGGTTGAAAAGGCTGCAGGGAGAATATTCATCAAAGTGAGAAGTGTCTTAGGGCTGCAAAGGCAGCTTACAGATAGCTCCCCTAAATGGTCAAGTCTCCATTGCTTTAGAGAGCATACTTCCCTGGGTCTTAGAGATATTTTGTCTGTATTTAATAAGGTTTCTCTTAGTCCACAGGGGAGTTCCAGCTAATTAAAAACTGATTGTAAGTGTTTTCCCCAAAAGGTCCCAGTACCTGGCAGATGAGAGTAGGAACCAGTGGTACCATGAACTCTGAAGGTAGCTATACTATCCATGAACTCTGAAGGTAACTGTACTACCCAAACTGTACAAAATCACCAGGTACCTACTTCCCTGTCACATCTTGCCCATATGATGCAGCAATGACCAGTCCTTCTCTTCTCCTACCACCACTCCCTTCCTTGTACAGCTCTGGCTCTAACTGAATTTAAAGCACCACAGAGTTAAAACTAACATGCAATTGTGACAGAAAACAGCCATTTTTAAGTTCACCATTTGTTAGTGGCCCATAGAAACTACCTCTTTTTTCTTATTTTAAGTCAAGATTATTTTTATTTGTATTTGGTGAATTTTCAGTCTTTGATATTTGGGATATTTTAACAGTATAGTTTTGATCTGCATATATCCTGAAGGAAGATCTGCCAATATATGTAGATTTAGAAACAACGGTTTGACTAACATTAACATTGGCCACTTCAAAGTGATTTTTAAAGATACTGTTGATTTTGTTGTTTTTGTTGTTCTAACAATAGTAATAAAGAGAAAGGAAGCGTTCTGAACACAGTGTAGCTGTGAAAGAAGTAGAAAAATACATCTAAATGGAGTCCTATGACTACCAAAGAAGCCTTTCTCTACCCGCCTTCACCCAACATTATAGCGACAATTTCTGATTTCCTTTTGGTTTCACTCAGCAGTAAAGGTCATCGTTAATCTGTCCCACCTGACAGAAATTGCCAGCACACAGTAGAACTTGAGTTCTCATCTGACTCATCTGAAATACATGCCACAACAAGCAACGGCAGTCATTTGCACTGTCCCTAAATTGTCGACAAAGCTCATTTTATAGCCCTGTGGCACCTTTGTATTGACTGAAATGAGTGAAAAATCTGAACTGTAAAACACAGGAGAGGAAAATGGTTCAGAAAACAGGCACAAATAAAATATGATTTTGGAAGTTTTGCAAAATACGGGGCACCTGATTGCTCTGATTTGAACTCCAAACAATAATTTCAGATAAAATTGTTGCAATTTAATATTTCTCTATCAGATAGAAAAGCTTTGCAGTGAGGTCCCAGGAAGTGAAAAATCAGCCCTAACTGCTCTGAATGGGCTTAAATACAATGCCTAAGAATATGAGATGAGATAAAGTCAACACAATTCCCCAAAGAATATTCTCCCCAGCAGAAGGTTTAAATAAAGAGACACACTTTGGCATTTAAAGGAATATAATTTAAAGGACAATTGTCAGGTCTAACCTTTTATACATGTCATGACCGTTAAATGGATGAGACTATTGATAAATGCATAACAGGAAAAACAGAACAAATTAAAAAAAAAAAAACCAACTTCTAATAGCTTTTAATATAAGAAACAATATTAATAACTAATGCCTAGTTCACATCTGAGAATTGTGAATATCCTGATAATATTCTAAATGTTGACTCTTCCTGGGTAAGCAGCCTTGTGTCCTATTTACTCTACATATGCTATCAGTATTGTCATGGTTACAGTTCAGCTAAATTACTAATATATATGTACAAAAATTCTGAGACTAGTTAGATTTAGAATGAAAGTAAGCAGAACAGCCTCACACATCAGTTCTGTGCCTACAAAAAGTCAAGTTTGTTATGTCAAAGTTCAGAAGAAAGGAGAAATCAGAATCCTAATTGATTAAAGATACTTATATTTCACATAAGTAATTATTAGTTAGAACTTGATGAAGTTAATTAGAGCATTTCTATCATCTTCAGTAGGTGTGCAGTCCTCTAGTTATGTGCATAAAGTTCTTGTAATGAAAAGTTAGCTTCAGTAGGTTTTAGGAGTAAGACAAATGCAGATTTTTCTATTAAAAATATGTTCATCAGGCAGCCATAGTTAAACCAATATTCTTTTTTGTCACTCTTAAGCTTTAAATCTCACTTGTTAAAAATTACATTTAAATAGCAAAAAGACAAAGCCTGGAATATTAACTAAGATGTCTATTTGAATTATTCATGACGATCTGGAAAAATTAATTGATACAGAGAGAATAATGAATGTCCAAGGAGTATTCCTTTTGATATTTTTCACTTTTCTTTGCCTATTTTGTAAAAAGAAAAAAAAAAAATCCAAATTATTTTGAGTCCTCTTCTGCACCAACACATTTTCTCTTTGTTGCATGTTTTTCTGCTCAGCCAGACTGAACCCAGAGATGCCAATGACAAATCTGCCCTGGCTTATCCATTAATACAAAGAAAAACAAAACAACAAAAAAAGCTTTCCTAATACCCTAGAAACTCTGAGAGATTATTTTCTACACTGAAAGGAAAAATACCAGCTTTTGCTACTTCTAGCTGCTAGCTAAAATTCCCATGTATACCTCATTCAATTTTACGACAAAGCCAAAATCTCCAATACAGAAGAGCTGCTAAATGCTGTCTCCTGCCTTTGATATGGAGTTAGGAAAGGTCTACTGATACGTTTGCTAATGGTAACTATTAAGCAGATGTATAGCTCACTGGGGAATTTTCTATAAAATCAAAGACTTTTATGATAACTCCTCTACAAAGAGCAAGATAGCACCCCAGCCATCTCTGTCACATGGGGAGAGGGCATTTAAAATTAGTATCTGAAAGACAAGACTCTAAACACACTTCAGATTTTGTAATGATTTCTTGGTCTACACTGTAAGAACATACTTTAAAGCTGATCGCCCATTAGCCAGGGGTGATCAGCCATCAGCGTCAAACCATGGTAAGTGCCACCAGATGAACTTTTCATTTATTTGTCACTCATTTTCCTTTCCCACTGAATACTGTGTATGCATCTACCACTTCATTCATCGCACTGACATTCTGAGTTTGAGGCAGCCCTGACCTGAAGGGGTTGGCCCTTCAGCAGAAATTACACAGGTTCAAGCTTTCATCTGTAGAGGACACTGTCCAAAATAGCAGCTGTAACAACTTCAACTGAAGCAGAAAACCTCAGCAGAACTAAGGGAAGTGTCTTTGCCAGTTTATGGAAGGCAGATGAGTCGATCAGCTGATACTATACCAGACCATTATCAAAGTTTGATAAATCACACTGGACACTTAAACTTGGGGCTTATGTTCCCCTTTGATTTCTGTGGTGAATGGAAATATAAGCTTCATGAAGTACTAGAGTTCATTTTTAATAGCGCTGTAAGTAGTATGGAGGTAGAAAGAAATGCATGTCTTTTTTTTCTCTTAATTTCTTATTTTTATTTCTTTAAATTTTTTTGATTAAGTGCTTCCTGATTCAACCTCAGCTATTGGTAAATACATCTTTAACTGTAGCTTTCATTGTAGGACTATGAAGACCTTCCTTTCTTACAACAAATGCAAAAGATCAAAGATATTATGGAATAATTCGTAACATAAATAACCAGGTAGACTTGAAATACTGCATACTGCATAACTATAATTTTTTTAAGCTTCAGCTACAGAATTAAAAATACTTTATTCTATTTTTAAAATTTAATTGTGCCTCAAAATTGTTATATTGAGACCAAATACCTATAGAACTTTGAGAATTAAAGAGCACATTTGTATATTTTGTTTGTTTCATTCTCAAAGGTTCTCTATAAAACATACATGATTCCAATTGCATCACTTAAGCCAAATCAAGGAACACGCTTTTCTTTTGTATGAAAGAAAAACAAAAAAATAGCTGTAAGTTGAGAAATAGGAAAATCTTATTAATAAAGGAGTGTGCTGGGGGCTTGATCTACTGTACTTAAGCCTATATTGGATGACCAAAAAAAGGAAGGTGACTCAAGGTGCTTTTGCCCTTGCTTGATGCTGGATATAAAAACTGATTCAGAAGGTGTAGGAAGGACCTGGACTTTGGTTACATCCTGCTGCCAATTGTTCTGAGTCTCTTTCAAGTGTGTCCTCTTCCTGCTCACCTGCTCATGTCCTTGAGACAGTATCAGTGGTTTTATCCTCCTAAAATATACTACAAAGAGTAGGATGACAACAGGACTGGAGCAGCACTCTAGTCTCAATCTGTCCAAGAGATCCAGCTGAAGTCTGAGAAAAAACATTTCTAAAACTCAAGTCAAGATGGTGTCAGTGCTACACTTTCCTATGATGGACTGTAGCTAGAGTGTGAAAAGGCTATATATGTGCTGTGTAATAGTTCCAGGTGTGATGTGTTTGCTGTTTGCAAATCTAGCAGTGAAAAATCACCTGTAGAACCAGATTAAATGGCCAGTAAAAAATAAGTTTTTCCTGATAGTCCGCACTGCTGTGAAGACTTGCTCAAAGTGTAACAGCAAATCTTTCTCTTTATTACTAAGCAAGAAAACTCTAAGAGCTTCACTGACATAAAATAATAGGAGCCCTGTAGTGATGTTTCTGTTAGAATTCAAAGATTGGCTTGTGAGAGTTGATTAACCATTTTTCCAAACTTGTCACCTAAAATCTCTGTATCTTCTTTTCTGAAGAAAAAAAACCTAAAAACAAAACAAAAAAAAGCAAAAAGGCAGAAATGTCAGTCAAGCACTCAAGAGAACACATTAATTATATTAAACCTTAGAAAATAGCTTGATAAATAAACTTACTATCATAAGTTAAAGCATGCTAAAATCTACCTACTCAGTATGGGGAATAGTGAACCTGGGGGCAGGTTACAAAAGTCTGTAACCAGCTGTAGGGGCTGGACCAAAGAGTAGGGAGAGGAGAGGGGAATTTCTGTTTTCACATATTCCCATAAATAAGGGATTTTCTAGAATGAGGGATCTGCTTCAGCTCAAAAGCAATGATGACTTGAAGATTTCATGAGAGAACAACCCTTCTGCTGTAAAGGAGATGATTTAGTAGGCTGCTAATATATTAATCCCCTATATACTAAGAGGGAAGGACTGGGAGAATAATACCGATGATGTCTTGTGTTTTTATTGTTAGGAAGTGGTAGAACTTGAAATTAGGAAACTGCTAATATCTTGCAAGTTCCTACCAACGGTAGGATGCTATTTCTCATAACTACATCCATCACATCTTTCCTGGCTTGAGAAAACCTTATTGTCTTCCTTTCTATCAGTCCATACTAATCAAACTATCTTCCTTCCCATCTTTCTTATTGCTGAGGCTTCTCTGCTGCTGCTGTTCAGGGCTTTTTTCCTCTCACTCAACTCAACCATCCTCCTTCCCAATTTTATGTGAAATGTTAATTTTGTGAGGCAAAAATATTTTGAGAAGTAGGAGGTGCTGCGCTCTGTTCGTAGCAGTATCACTGCCTTTGTCATAAGCAAGCCGTCTTACCTTCCTGCTTGTTTCCTTAACCCCCACCCAAGTCCCTAAGCTTGAGATTCCAAGTTCACACTTGAAAAGATAAATGCTGTTCAAAAACATTGGGTGTACAGCAACATCCAATTGTTTCTTTCAGACAGGCTGGACCAGTAAATCTACTGAATGTGTCTTCCTGAAGACTGAAAGGAAAGGAATATAGTCTTGCATGATGTTGAGTATTTTCTGATATAGGCTGAGAGCATTAACGTGAAGCCTACAACAAAATCCAGACTTGCAAAGTTTCTCAGTCTTAGCAATTTACAAGAAGAGTCATCGTATTTCTAAATATGTAAAGAAAAAAAAAACCCAGAAGTTAGCAAATAGTTCTTTCTAATAGACTGAAATCAGCCATGGGAGGCCAACTAATATCACAACATGGATAAGAAAATATCAACAGGAAAAAAACCCCCAAAACAAACCAACAATTAATAAGTAAGGCCTAGGTACCCTTGAAAAAATATAGTGATCTGTTTCTTTGCCCTAAGGTGTTATAAAAACTAACACAGACCAAACAATTGATATTAATGCTGATTTATACTAATCTTTTTTCTCTCACTGTAACCACAGCACAGTAACTTTAGACACATGGACTTTGCAAATGGTATCCAAGCTGTGCATATTTCTAGCCAAGCTGCTAAAAAGCTGAACAATCAGACTGGCTATCTAACTGTCCATCAAAAGAAATAAAGAAGCTTGAGAAATACTGTTTCACTTTGGGAAAATGTCTCTGCTTTACTCTCACAAGGAACATTCTTCACCTTGGATGGATGAACTAGCAAAATCTGATTTCCTCAACATACTTGGTAGATATCAGAAGGTAAGTTTCTTAATCTGGTATACATGAAGTTGTTGTCAGAACAGCCTTTGACATTATCCTAAATATTTTTGCTAAACCACATCATCATCTGCAGAAATCAAGAAGGTGATTATAGGCGTGAATTGAATGGAAGCAAGTCAGTAAGGATAGATGTATTTTATGGCTAGTTACATTTATCAACATTAGCATCTAGAAAGAGCTATAAAAAACATTAGAAATATACCATGATTCCTTGGAATGAAAGCTCTATCCAGCTTTATTAAAGACATGAAAAATAGATTTAACTTGTTACATAAGTCAAGGGCCAGGTTGAGATTGTCTCAATAACCCTTGGCATCTGTGAGTTCCAGCAGTCAGAATACAGCCAGCATACACAACACTGCCTGAAAAAGTTACAGAAAACAGCCTCAAGAAGCTCACATATGTATATATGAGGGGGCTATATAAAGACCCTTGCCGTAAAGCAATATCAGCTATAGTTCCCTCTCAGTCAGTTGCTGATGACTTGTCTGGGTTATGGATTAACCATGTTGCAAGACCAGAGACATCTGAAAGGCCTGGTATGAGCCAGCTCACGTCTATGAGCAGAAGAGTTGTGTTTGTAGGACACTGCCACACCAGTGTACCCCACACCCACCTGGGTCCCCAGCATCTGCACTCACTGGTATCGCCACCCTACTCTCTTCCCCACTGCATTTTCATTGCGTGATCCCAAAGACCACCTTGCATTCATCTTGTACTGCCTGTGGGTTTAGGGGTAGGGTTGGCTTTGAGGGTGGGTTCTTGTTTTATCCCTTTTCAAGTTACTCTTGATAATCAAGAGCTGACTAGGCCCACATATATGACTACATCTGATCAAAATAAATTCTTCTAATACAGAAGATACATTTTGGAGATGTTTTGTAGGTATAACCATCCTAGAAAAAGAGAAATGGGAGATCTTCATTGTCATTAGTTGTTAATAAAAAATCTTTTTTCAGTGGTCTCTAAATGAGGTTGCCATTCACACATAATTAGACAACCTTTCTCCTAGTGTTTGATTCAGCTGCAAATCAGAGGACAAGCCATTTTGCCTCAGTTTGAATTGGTTATTTGAAGAGTTCAAGGCTGAGTCAAGTTTTTATGAGTTTGAACTGAAATAAGAAGTATTACAGCTGTGGTCTGATTTACCTTGATCAACAGCTACCCACCAGCTTCATCTTTACCCACCACTTCAACCTCTTGTGATTTTCCTTCAAGAGTTCAAAGCCATGTTCAGAATAGGAAGTACCTTGCCCAGAACCCTACAAACTTCTCCTGGATATACGAAGGGAATTAGCTACGACAAATTTTAGATCACATCCAGCATATCCCTCGTCCTATCTGATTTAATCTGCAGATTGCAGTGAAATAAACACAGTATTTTCAGGGCTTTTTTTAAATTTTAACATTTAAAATCTTATGGGTATGCAGCACTATGAAAAGGATTGCAGATGCTGGTCTTATCCACCTACTTTTCTGGTGGCTGGATTTTCTGTAATAAAAATGCATATAATCCCTAGAATGACATACCAGTTTATGAGACTTCTGTTTTTCTTTTGTAAACTGACAGCAAATTGTCTTTCCTTCCTAACTGTGCTTATTTGTTAAAAAGATTTTCTTCACACTGAAGAAGCTAAGACCACGTGACATTGAGAGTGACCAATTTAAATACAAAATTGCATTTCTATATATAGCAGTTATTTCTCCTGATATGCTCCTTGTAGATAGCCTTAAATAGATATTGACTCCCTAGTTCTTTAACCTTGGAATTTTTAAGATATATGTATTATAAAATATTCAGATCTGAAAAAATCCTTAAGTTGAATGCATAACAATTTCAGTGATTTAAGTGCAATGTGAAGAACTGCACCTGTAAACGACCAGTCCTATTCATTTATCGCTTATTTACTTATAATTTTTATTAATGTGTAGTTTCTAAAGTTGTGAAAAAGCACAACATTAAGTAAATTACTTATGCAATTGTATTTTGAAATTGTTTATGCAGTTGCTCTGAGGCCATTAAAGAAGCAGGTCCTTTTACTTTTATGTTCCATATAAGCAATCAAAGATGTATTATGAAAAAGCTATAAACAATTCTGCCTGTCAGTTATTCCAGGCAGAGTCTGAATTTTGAACTACTGAGCTGTCTCAAGCTAGGGATTCAACTGAGAGGAAGAGCTTATAGGGCAGAAATAAACAACTGAGACTACCTGATGGGATATTTACTTATTATGAACTGGTTCAAAACAATTCTTTAAAAGATTGTTTCTGTTAAAATAAAATCTCACATTTGATTTTCCAATTTCCCACCATTTTCCATTTTAAGGGTTTTGAAACCCCTTGCAGCTACTAATGTAATAAGTCCATGCTATCTCTGTGAAGACGAGAGAAATTATTCTCATGTGCTTTAGACTGATTCAGCATTGCTTGTATTAACGGCAGGTTTCATCTTGATCCTTTTTTTCTGGGAGTAGAGATTGTTCACGTGTATAAACTGTTTACAAAAGAGTTTATGTCAAGGGACTGCTACAAAGTAGACACAAATTATCTTAACAGACTAAAGAATAAAAAAGGAATTTAATGTGCAACAAAGACACAATGAGGCACAGAAAAGAAACAAAACGTTTGGGTAGAAAAGGGTACAATTTTAGTATATAAATAACCAATATCCCCAAAATTCAGAGATACGTAAGGCATCACCACTATAGATCAGCAGAGTAGAAACAAACTTTTGAATCAAAATTAAGACATTTTGATACTTTACTTAGTGTTGGGGGGGGGAAAGATGTTTTTCTTTTTGGCAGTATAAATGTTATCTTCACCGATGTCATAAAAATAAAACTATTTCAGTTGTGATTATTGTGAATATCAGACTTATCAGGGGATTTATGCTGAACTTCTATTTTTGACATGGGCAGGTTTACCATTAGCAAGGGGACTGAGTACAGGACTGAGAAATTAGTGAAGGGGGTAGTAGATTTCATGTAGCACTGTCTGGTTTTCCAAATGCTCCACACTGCATGATGATCAAGAAAGCTATACAGCTCCACTCGGTTACTGCTGCAACTTCATCCAGCCTACATGTGGCTTCGATACAACACTAACATTACAGGAAAACAAGCCCAGGAAATTTCAGCTGCTACAGCCTGTTTATCAGAATGCTTTTCTCCCTCCCACAGTTGTATTTAGCAGTGTTTACTAACCTGCTTCTAGGGGAAATTAAGAGCTGGATTTCACTTCAGTAGCTGAATCTACTTACTCCTAAGCTATTTGGATCAGTAGACCCCTTAATAAATCAAGAAGCAGCAAGAAGCAGGGGAAAGTTAATTTCCCTGTAAGGACCATTCACTGCTGCTTGCTGGGGAAAGCAGGGACATTCACTTTCCCTGTAAAGTCATCAGATATCAGATTTTCCAATTTCCAAGGAGTACCCCATTTTTCCCTATGGACTCTTTTCAAGTTTGGGGCAGAAGCCTTTTTTACCTTTCTTGCTGAAACTGTGCCACTGTGCAATGAAGTATTTGGATTCCTGGGGCCAGAAAAGGGAAACACAAGCATATGCATGAGTTGTTCATGACTTCTGCCTAAAGGGCAAGGCATGAGGAGACAAGAACCCTAAATTGTGGTCCTCGTTCCATAAATATTTCTGTATTTTGCTCCCTTACATGCAGCCACCACTGAGTAAACAGTCTATGAAGCGGGATACTAATCCTGTTCACAGCTGAAGCCTCTCTCATTTGGCAGTCAGCTCAAAAGTTTGCTCGCTTTTTCTCAGGGCCCTGCAACATTCTTATCTAAGCTGTCCGTAGCTTTCCTCTTCATCTGTTTTTGTACTGCTTCTAGCGCTTCTTTGTTCGTTCCCACACAGGCAAACAGGCACAGTAGGTCCAATGAATTCTTTGTGCATTGAGTATACTGCACATCAGTACAGTACATGACTGGTAGGTCTGGCATGTCTGGGAAATATTGAACTGCCTGTGCATGCAGTCCAACATGTCTGGGATTTCCATGCTGGCTATGTTCACAAGTCCTGGAAAAATACCTACATATTTTTCATAGACCAGTTCATTTTTCCACATGAAGGGATTAATACACTGTAATCAGTTCACATTTCATCTTTTGATAAATGAAGCTTATTGAAATGATGTCTCTGATCATGTATTGTATTGTGCAGCATCCTTTCTAGCACTAAAATCACTTTTGTGATTCCATTCTGCACAATCCTGTCTTTGCAAACAGTGTTTTAAAAATACAGCCGCAGGAACTGTATGCCTCAATCGAAAAGTAATCTCAGAGACGCTGTACATAGAAGGTAAAACCCCTTCATGCACCTCATCAGTAAAAGACATGACCAAAAGACAGGGTTCCCAGTTCGTAGGAAACTGTATGTTTTTACAAAGTGCTCTCATCCAAATCACAGTAGTCTTTTTGGTGGAAACTTCTGGTGAATCAAAAGTACTCTGACCCCTGCAGGTGCTTCGGCAAACTGACACGAGAGGGCTGAGGCTGAGGGAAGAACCCGCATTTTTGAGGAAACAGTACAAAACTTCTTGCTTGGTGTGTTGCTGCACCCAGGAGTATCGTCCATTTGCTGTAACATTCAGTTTGAGTGCTTGTCTAATATGACCTTGAGGGTGCTTTCCTGACTTTGCTTTCCAGAACACAGGAACACACAATGGTTTTGGTTCTTCTCAAACGTATGCATTTGTTTTGTTTATACCAAAACATGGTGCCTTTAATGAGATCAGCTTGTAATTTACTTTCCAAATCTATGCAAAAACGCAGAGCAGTATCAGTTCAAATCAGCCCAGTAGTAGCTGCTTCTCATTGTCCGCCTGTGCCTGTTGTTGAGGTATGTCAGCTGAATGGCTCTAATCCATGTAATGAATGCTGTACTGATAGCATTTTATCACCATAATGACGTTTCACTGAAAAACAGACCAATGCCTGCAAACTATTGGGGCTAATTAAAACATTTGTAGCTCTTCAAAAATAATCTTCTACAATTTAGTTGAATTTCTGAATGGATCAGAACATAGTCAGCTATTCTGATATGATAAAAACACCATTATTTTTAATAATACACAAATACGGAAATGCTTTATTTTCAGCATCATGTTACACGGCTGTACTGTTTCCATCAGTAATGGGCCTGGGCTAGTAACAGGGAACCTTTGCTACCAGTAGGCATTTAGGCTGGAGTGAACGACAGTGAATTACAGCACTTTTTAAAACACACCAAAAAGGTCCGCTACTGCCGACAAAGTTTTACACTATAGTTTCTTCTGTTACTGGTAGCAACTTGGCCTTTTCCTTACCAATGGGGAGTTTTGCCCTTACATAGCAGCTCCTCTGTTGACATGAGAACTGGTCCTTTCTGCTCAAGTGGACGAGCGTGTGAGACTGGA
>NW_010307776.1:1754-24162 GCF_000700745.2 Antrostomus carolinensis | reverse complement strand
AGGGAACACTGCTGGCTCATGGCCAGCCTGCACGTCACTGTCTGAATCTCATACAGTTGGTTGCAGCCCACTGATCCAACCTGTCCAGGTCCCTCTGTAGAGCCTTCCTGTCTTCAGGCAGATCAACAGTTCCACCCAGTTTAGTGTCATCTGTGAATTTACTGAGGGTAAACACTCAATCCCCTTGTCCAAATCATTGATAAAGATGTTAAACAGGGCTGGCCCTAACACTGAGCCCTAGGGAACACCACTTATTATCTGGATTTAACTCCATTTACTACCAGTCTTTGGGCCTGGTCATCCAGACAGTTTTTTACCCAGCAGAGAGGATGCCTGTCCAGGTCATTGGCAGCCAGTTTCTCAAGCAGAATGCTGTGGGAAATAGTGTCAAAGGCTTTACTAAAGTCCAGGTACACCACATCCACAACCTTTCCCTCGTCTACTAAGCGAGCAACCTTGTAATAGAAGGAGATCAGGTTAGTCAGGTAGGACCTGCCTTTCATAAACCCACGTTGACATGGTACAAGAGATTTCTGTGAGCAAGACTAATGATGCAGGTTTGAGCTCGAGAGGCACGTGGGATGTATGGCATCCACGACCACTGCTGCTGCTAAGAAAAAGCGAATACCGCCATTATAGTAGCACCCAGCATGTTATGACCTGAAGTCAGCTCCTAAGGGAGACATAGCAAGTCTGTCTGTAGCAGAGCATAGACAAAGCAGGAAGATGATCATGGTTAATTTGGCTTCCTTGGCCCAGAAACCTTGCCTTCCTCTGTGCCCTGAGATTTACTATTTTGCTTCACTCTAGAGTCCAAGTCTATCTATGATTTGCTTCACTTTTCTCACCAAGAAATACAGAAGTAGCCCAAGAAATGTCTCAGGACTCCTCCACACAAGAAAAGGGCATAGGTGCCTTGAGAAAAAATGGATTGAACAAATTTCTTTATAAATAAAGATGTAACACACCAAGATCCTTGCTTCAATCAAAAAATGAACAGGTGTACTCATCAGTTCGTTATTATCATACAGTTATAGAATAGTTATAAACTAAAAAGAGATTGGATTTACTCTTTTTGGGTTTAATATATGTGACCATTCAAACTCAGATGATTAGCATGGCCCACTTGGCCTGTAACTGACTTAGAAGCTTTTCAAGCAAAGGATCAAGGTACAAATGCACAATATCATATGGCGTGCTGAAAGATTTAACACTGTTCTCAGCATGCCCTTCTTAAAGGCAAGTCTCCTCGTTTAAAATATATAGAGGCTTACTGGTTGAATTATAGGAACAGGTACTGGTTCGAGTTAACATGCATTTGGCAACAGTACAATTCCATTCATTTCCATAAAATAAATCTGGCTGGAGAAATGTACTGATATGAGGTGACGCTGTATATATTGTTTTAATAAGTGCAGATGTTAAGAACATTTTCACACGTGTATATTGTTATATACTTGAGCTGAGAAGATGAAGTCGTACCTGAATGAACTAAATTATCTATAGCCTGAATAGTTATATTTGGAATTATTTTTGGTATAAATTCAGTACATTATTGTAAGGAGAAAACATGTCTTACAGTTCAATCAGATCTAGTCTGTAAATCAGACTGGAGATTTGTTCCCCATCCTGTAACAAAACCACTGTGTTACCATGACCTGTGACTTATTAATCCCTTCCAGATAGATTCAAATGGCTTCATTTTCAGTATTGCCTGTTTCTGTCATGTTTATAATTTCTTATTGATATTTACAATAAGTAGATTGACATTAATCAATGCCATAGGCAAGCCTATTAAAAATGCAATCTTTTATATAACTCTGCTGAACATACCTGAAGATTCCTCTGTTCCTGAATAAAACAAGGATTTGTTCCTTATAAAGCAGATTAAGAATCTGCTAAAATGGCAAACTGCTTAATTTCTAACAAAGATTAATTCTGAGAAGTCGTATGAAACAAAAGAAATCTTTAAAAGACAAGTTTTTGAATCACGGTGCAATAACTGGTAAAACATGGAACATTTACTGTGGTCTGCAAAGACTTGACAATTCACCTAAAACCTGACCCAAATCTTTCACTTTGGTTACCACAGGTTCACACCAGTGGTCTTCTTTCCTGCCATTTAATTTCACGAAAAGCAGAAGATGACAGAAAAATACAAAACACACAAGTACTTTCATAACATTACTTCACTGCACAGGCAACACTATACAACCATGAGCATGAAGAAAAGTGATGTATGAGTTTTCCCTTGGCTTAGTCAAGAGCAACACAGCATCAGAGCTGCAGACTACAAGTAGAGGCTGTTTGGAGTTCAGCAGCTAAAAGATCATAGAATCATACAATAGTTTGGTTGGAAAAGACCATTGCGATCATCTAGTCCAACCATAAAGCCAACATTGACAAGTTCACCACTAAACCATGTCCCTAAGCATCACATCTACACATCCTTTAAATACCTTCAGGGATGGTTACTCCACTACTTCCCTGGGCAGCCTGTTCCAATACTTGACAAGCGTTTCAGTGAAGAATTTTTTTCTAATATCCGATCTAAACCTCCCCTGGCAGAATTTAAGTCTGTTCCCTCTTATCCTATCAGTTGTTATTTGGGAGAAGAGACTAACACCCACCTCACTACACCCTCCTTTCAGGTAGTTGTAGAGAGCAACTAGGTCACCCCTCAGCCTCCTTTTCTCCAGACTAAACAATCCCAGTTCCCTCAGCCTCTCTTCATAAGATTTGTTCTCCAGGTCCTTCACCAGCTTCATTGCCTTTCTTTGCACACACTCCAGCAACTCAATGTCTGAATCAGATGATATGGTCTGAATTAAAAATATTATTTAAATTTTATTACTTGAAAGAAATTGCCTTTACTGAGGGTAGGTTACAAACCTACCTTCAAGGAAAAACAATGTCAAGTCTAGAAGTTCTCCATACAAAATGTCTCTATGTTTTACCGAACGTATTGTAGGAGTGCTAATCACATTAAATTACTTCAGTTTTTCCAATTTTTACATGTTCCTTGCCCATAACTTTCATGAATCAATTATCTGCTTGGTAGTTGTTTTATAAATGTGTTATCCTTCTATTTCAGACTGATTTGTAAATAGTGAGGTGACCGATCTCCATTCAAAATATGTACCATTAAATTCAGGGTCATATATCATGTGTTTCTGTTTCACATTTTTTATTGGCAACACTTTTAATAACAAAGGGGCTATGGATAAGATGGAACAAAATAGTATTAAAATATGCATTAATCAGTAATTACTATTTTCAAAATAGCCAAATGTTCTACTGCATATGGTTGTTACAAACTGAAACTGATGTAGGAGAATGACTAAAATAAGCATATTCAAACATAATTTTGGCTTTCATTAGTGAATTTCCAAAATTGAATGGGGTCTTTGTGAAGACGCCAATTTTTTAATTGTTTTCAGTGACAACACTTTTCTTAACAAGGAACTGAATGAAGACCACCATATTTTGCTCAAAGTCTTATACATTTCTGATATTTTTTTAGAACCCTAAAGCTATTGAAATTAGTCAGAATGAACACAGATAATATCAGAGCTCATTTAGGTTACTAATTGTTTGTGGTAGGAAACTTTTGGGGGAAAAAAAAAAAACAAAAAAAAAACAGAAAGCAAATAAGCTTTCCTATTGGTGTAAAGAAGCTATGCTGCAAGAACAGCTTCCTTTAAATTGTTCTTTAGTTGCATATTTCTGAGAAAAATTATTGGTAAAAAAAAGTGTCTTTTGCAAAATCTGTAAGCTTATTTTTGAAATCAGCTATAAATTTTGATCTTGCTTCTTGACAGAGGCAGAATTATGTTCTTTTCTGCAAGACAGGAATTTTCCTGCCTTGAACTGTCAAACTTTTTCTTACAGAATAATAGATAAATTCCTCATTAATGCTTTGAAAACACATTTTGGTTATCAGGCAGAACAATCTCACCAACCAATAACACTTTGTTACTCAAAAGATACAAACAATTGCAGACCAACTCCAGTGAATGTGTATTTTATGTGTACAGTTAAATATATGCTATACAAGCATATATTCCCAAGGAAATCTTCCATTTCTCTCAAATAATGTATTTATTTGAACCACTATGTTTTTAAAACTAGGCATGCTATCTTTTTAGAGTGGATTAATATATTCTGTGGGCCTGATCAAAAACGGCACATTGGCACATCTAAAATTTATATTAGGCAAGAAAGTAGTGCCTTAGTCCATGCAGGTAATCCACAGCTCCCTCTTCCCTAGCTAGGTCTGCAGAGGTATGAGAAGCTCTAACCAGGGCAATGTCTTGGCAGAGCTCAGCAGAGTCTTCACCTGCATGCCCCATGTTGGGTTGGGACTCACAAGCAAAGATGTTTCACATCAAATCTGGACATAAAGGAAAATGGTCTTTCTCTATTGAGTGTGCTTATCAACATTACAAGATCATGCTTAAATTCTTCCAGCTAGGGACTGATGCAAACATTAAAAATGAGTGGCAACACTTTTACAACTGAAATACAATACTGTGATCAGGAATGTCTTCTGTTCCAAGGTTCCTATATTTTCATGGAAAGTATTTAGCCTAAAGGTCTGATGTCCTAACCAAGTGCCCTGACCACTGGAATACCTCCTTAAAGGTAGTAGCAACATCAAGTCTCCCGTCTTCATCTGAGTGAAGTCTTCACCTCTAAACAGGTGAGTCAACAGGAACAGCTGCCTCTGGGATTTGTTGGGGTCCCCACCACTGAAGGTTTTCAAGATGCAGCTGGACATGGTGCTAGATAATCTTATCCAGGCTCCCTTTCCCACAAAAGTGGGATCAGATGATCTTTCAAGGTCCCTTCCAACCTGGGTTGTTCTATGATTCTATGAACTGTCTCATTTCCACTAGGTGCCTGAGTCAGGATTACAAATCATTACCTAAGTACACCAAAGCGTACACCCCTATTAATTAGCTTAAGCAGTTTGCTGCCTGTAATGAATCTAATAGTTAGGGCTTATCCAGAGGGTGCAATGCAGTTCTGTCTGAGCTGCAGTCCAACTTCCAAGAAGACCATTAGTCTTCAATGTGTCACTGCTGGTGAGGGACAATCTGCTCTGTCCCTGTACAGAGGTAAGGGATCATAAAGACATACGCTTTATTTTTAATAACCTAAGCCTCATATCATTACTTGTTATTCTTTCAACTTGTCATTTTTTGCTGTCACCATGTCCTCAGCCTCCCATTTGCAGGGCCTTCTCTCTACTTCAACATCCAAGTTCCTACATCTAGCTGTGTTCACATGTATTTTTCAAATTGGGCCATGTGAGCCAGACAACTCTGTGGAAAAACCTACAACACCTGCAGCCTATAGCCAAACACAATGTTTCATCAGAAATTACAACACACATTTTTAAAAGACCAGAGGGATTTGTGGAGGAGAGGAGGGGGGTTGTGGGCATGACTAGGGGGAAATTGTTGCTGTTCACTGTTATTCATTCTCCTACCATGCTTTCAGATTTACTGGAAGGATTCTAGCCCAGCTTAGTTAGCAAGACAAGCACACTAACTAGTCTATAGCTGTGCAGAAAATAGTAGATACTCTTTTGGCATGTTGGCACAAAAGTCTTAGCTTTGATTCTGCAAGTAGGGCCATCTTAAAGGCAAACATTTTGCTTGACCATTGAGCTAAACTGAGACCTCTCTTTCATAGGACTTTTTCATCTGCTCAAAAGATCAGTTTGGTTACAAATGAAGAAGTGTTTATAGCTGAGATGCCCAAGGCTGGTCCTGATTTAAGTTAACTTTGAGCTGAAATGAAAACCATTCAGAGTTCAGATTTCAGCCAATAAAATTGGGGTTTGACTTTTAATTTCCATCTTAGATACTGAGGTGCAAATATGGATTCAGGGTGACTCTTATAACTGATATTAAATAACTGTCTAGAAAGTCAGCTCCCCAGAAGGAAAGTGGCAGCATACTAAGAAGGGAGGAATTGCTCAAGAATTTCAGAATAAAACCTTGGAAATATTAACCAAGAACAAATTCATTCCATGTCCTGAACTGCTGGAATCTAAGAGCAGACAAAAATGAGCCTAACATTTCTGAGGTGAGCCCTCTGTTAAACACTTTCCATACTTTTCTCCACTGGAAAACTTCTGCAGTAAGCAGAAGCAAATGGAGAAAAGCAAATGGGATTTGAGCATTCAAGTCCTTTAGGCATCTTTGGATATCCTAACTGTGTTGAAAATAATTTTCACAATAGGTTCTAGAAAATAAATACTACACATGTCTGTATGTGTAAAATGTAATGAAGTGGACCAAAGTTAATTGCATTACTTCCCTTTCCCTGACCAGATTTTATTCTGGTTAAAGGAAACACAGATTACATGTGCTATGATACATAGAATTCAAGTAAATAAAATACACTGAAGTAAAATATGACAGATTATTTGCATGAGTATGATGGGCTTCTAAATAAAAGGATTAACAAATTATATTAAGAGATAATTCTAGGAAAAATAACACCAAGCAGCATTCAGTAAAGATGCAAGTGTTAACTTCCAAAACTGAAACCTCTGAAGAAAATTTGAGAGACCCCTCCAGTGTAGACAGCACTTAGAGAACTTTAACCTTTTATGTATGACCAGAGTAATTATCTTCTGCATCATCAGGTTGTATAAAAAGACTGGTAATATCCAGGAATGGATATTCCAATCTTCCTGCTCTCTACTTTGTTTGACTACCCATAAAATGTGAATATTTTGAACTTTAAGGCAGTAAGTGAAACCAGACAATTATTTATTAACAACATGCAGCTGTGGAGCACTTTGATGGCAGAAAGAAAACCTTTTTCAATATACACATGGCCAGATTCTTTTCACATTAATTGAGATTGACTGCTCCTCTCTAAGACTCACCTACAGCACTTCAATAAAATACATTTTTCATTCAACAGCTCAACATGCCAATGTGTCTGTAAGCACACTTCAACAAATTCAGAACACACCGGGCATTTCTTATTGAAGTCACGCGAATCAGACTCAACCCTAAACCAAAAATCTTTTGTTGTTGGGGAGTGTGAAGAGTGAAGCTGAAGGAGGAATCCACGGTTCTGTATCACTGGGAACACCCAGAAATCCCAAATGCTGTCCACTGCTGGGTTTTGTGAGGTGTCACACAACTATCATCCTCCCAAGGACTGTAGGCATGTTGGGCATGTGCTTGCAACTTGTGATAAGTCCATAGCCTCCATATTCCACTGATAAATGCACTGTGGGAATAGTTACCAAATTGTGAAGGATGACAAAATACATGCAAACAGATTCTGGTTTTTATGTCAGTGTGAATTCTACCACCAACTTGATGACAGTGGTTTAGTTTCCTCCCAGAATGAGAACTGGTTTGTCCTCAACATGAAGGAAGATAGATTTATAGATTTATTTACTTTTTCATTGGAGTATTGCTATATTAGCACTAGTGAATCAAACGGTCCTTGGACCTTTCTCAGACATCCAGGTCAACCAGCACAGGAGACCCCCCATGCCTAGTAACAAACCCTCCTACCCCAATAGCAGAGCTAGTTTCAGTAAACAGGAATCTTCCCAGGTACTGTGCAACTTACTGGTATAATGTAGGCTATGGGAGACAGATTGAATCATTTTATTGAACATGCATTATAAGAAACCTTACTAACACCTTAGATGTCAATTAGGACAGGATTTAGCCAAACAAAGCTTATTCAGTTTTAGCTATGCACAACGTTGACATTCTATGAGACGGTTGAAAGGCTTGATTGCGACTGCTTTGCAGACCTGCAGAGTAGTAATTGAATAATCAGGGCAATAGTAAAAAAGAAATAAACCTTACCTTCAGCTTGCACACAGCTACTAAGTTCAGCTATAGAGAGAAATATCCCTTTGGATTCAGTAACTGATCTCTGACTTCATTATTGCTGACTTCTTTGCACTTGGACCTCAAAGGCTTATTTGCTTAGAGAAACGTCTTTGCTTCATCTGTGTAACACGACAGGCATCCCACTGCACACATGGTTTCAAGTCACCACATTTTTCAACATACATGTGCAGACACAAAACCTCAGTCTCAGTTCTTCATCCTTCCTGCTCCACAGACCTTTGTGCCCTTGCCAAGACATTGGACATCCTTAGAAGAACACAGATCCTATTCACTAAATAAAAAACTTCAACACATAGAAATCAACCACAAATGTTCAGGGTAGCAAACAAGCCAAAATGTGCTTTTCTAATTTATTTTCTATTTAAAAAAAAATGCACTGAACATTTGTAGTCAATTTGTATTATTACATCCTTTACTGTATAGTTTTAATTTGTTTGTCTTATAGTTAACCATTGTTGCCCATTGTTGTCTCCTGCTGCTTATTCTTTTATCCAGATTCAGAGCAGACCTTGAAGACTGCCTCACTTTTTTAAGATAGCGTTTATTATGATAGCTGGCATGGATATGCTTTACTAGATGTTGATCTGTTTTAAGTAAAGATCAAGATTTGGCAAAATAAATGAGATAATTCCTGTCTTTGTTTAAAGAGATCTAACCCTCAAAGCACATTCCTATTACAAGTACACACATTTACACATTTTTATGCTCGACCTCAATGTAATTGTGTGGAGGAGTGTAGCCTTTCAGTCAGATAATGAATGCAATACATGATAGAGCACTGTAGTACAATGTTTTTTCTGGCATGAGTTTAGGATGACTGCACTCATTAAGAGTGAAGCCATATTATTAAAGGACACACTCCCAGATTAAGTAGAAGAAACAAAAATAAGCAATCTAATTCATAACTATAGAGATACTGAAGTTAATTTAAAGGTTAGTAATTATATATCTATAAATGCATGTTCTTTGTATATAAAAAGAATATGCAGGATACACATAGGCTATATATGTGTATATAGGATAGGTTAAATTTATGTATCATATAAAGGCTATAAAGAAGCTCCATGGACTTGATTCTTTTCTATGACTAGTTGTCACAATGTACTAAATTTCACCTGTACTTTTTCATTTTGCCCTTGACTCCCTGAACTGCATTGCATCTCACACGTGACCAGCTCTGTTCCACCACATATGGAAGGTTTGAAATATCTGGAGTTAGATTTGCTTTTTAAGGCTATAATACTTTCAGCACAGTTGATTACAACCCAGTGCAATTGCAACTGACTGCAGGACTTCAGCCCAATGTTGCATGATGAAATCTGTAACATTCATTTGTCAAAGTAACAACCTGAGGGGTCAGGAATGAGGACAGCAGACAGAAATGTGTATAATAACTGACAGTGAGGCAGCAAATGAATGAAGAGAAGCCAGAAAATACTCAGAGACTATGTTGACAATGTCTTAAAAAGCAGAGTTCCAAAAATAAGCATCTTTCTGCAGCCCATTTGCCAGCAAGAGAGCACCTGTCCTCCATCTGTCCACCCTTCATGACATTTCAGACACTGCTAGGAAGGAGCCTGGCCAAGCTAACTGCCAGATGTTAACTCATAACATCATGGGATGTTTGACAGAAGACAGGAAGACAAGCATGGCCACCTGCAGATTTTGGTGTGCAGCAGCCTCTATTAAGAGTCAGTTCCAGTGCACAAGGTTTGTCCAATATCAGTGCTTGAAAGCAATGGGGCTCAATTATAGACCTAGGCTCACACTTTAAGGCAATATAAGTAGATTTTTAGGGAACAGCTGATGTAGAGTTATAAACATCATTCTTAAGAATTTATTCTCGGGCCAGTAAGGTCAATAGGGGCTTTTCCCATAGCAAGCTGTATCCCATATAGCTTATCCCATGTAGGATCTTCTAATAACCTGAAAAGTAAGCCTCTGTCAACTACATGCAACCATAAAAGAGTCATTGAGGTAAATTATACTGATAATTTATTAATGGTTTGCAAATATCAATGTTTGCATTATTCTTGGGTAGGGAGTATTTTCATTTTTACTTTTCTGTATTGATCTCAATGGTCGTTAGTGCAGAGGAGGCCGTGTTCCAGTATTACATTATATTCATAAACTTATTCATGTTTATATGCAGGCTTGCAAAGCTGTAGATACCCCTATGGTATACACTCCCTACCCAGTAGTTGATACTGAGACTCAAAAACTACTGAGGTGCAGAAATATGTGAAAATCCCTACTGATTTCATCAAGGTTCCTCAAAAGGTACAATAGCCCTCCCACATAAATCCAGTTAGTATCTCTGCCCTTCATCAGTTTGTGCAATATTGCAAAATATAAATGTAAAATGTGGAAAACACAGAACTGGGGATGTTAGAGGTGTGGAAACACACCATGGTGATTTTCTTTGCTTAACAATCACTTTTCAAAGTTCACTACTGCCTAACTGGGTATTTTTTGAGTAGTCTTCAGCTCCCTTTTCTCCCGGAGCTGTGAGAACATGTCAGAAGCACACTTCTGGAGCACTCTGCATTGGTTCTCAGTGTCTCAGACCTATCCATGGAAAGGGTTGACCTATAAGACATCTCAGTTTATTCAATGAAACACAGCTCTGCCCTATTTTTCTTCTAAATTCGGTAAATTTAATCTAAATCTCTTTTATGTTACCATGAACTTCTGATTTCTTTGTACTTTCTCATCAGTGGAGATCAGGAAGAGATTTCCTCTTTTAAAATGTCAGTGCGGCCTCTCGCTATTTTTGACATCTCTGTTAATCATGGGAACAGATTATCATAGCCATTCACAAGACTCTCTCTTTTCAATCTGGGAATATCATAAGGTAGGAAATGATAGCTTTGCCCTCCTTCCTGAATTTAAGTCTTCTACAATCATATGCCAATAACAAACTGAAAGGTTGGGCTTACTGGAGATGTTTACCCAGAAGTAACAGCTTCCAGACAACACTGTGTTAAATCTCCCACATCTGACATATGAGACACTGCAAGCTCTTCATATGCTGCAGTCCTTATCCAGGTTATCAGTGCTGTGTGACTGCAGCATCTAAAGACAATGAAAGCAGAAATTTAGCAGATTTGGTTCTAGAAATCACTAATGAAAATGCAAAAGTACAATTGTAGAATCATAGGACAGAAGTGAGGTGTGGAGGTCGTCTGGTCCAATCTTCTGCTCAAAGTAGGGCCAAATTCAAAGTTACAGAAGGTTGCTCAGTGCCATCTCTGGTCAAGTTTTTAATATCTACAAAGGTGGAGGAGATTCCACAGTTTCTGTGGGCAACCTGTCCCCATGTTCCAGCAAGCTCTTCACAGACATCCAGAAATTTAGTTTTAATTTCAGTGCAAATTTCTCAGATTTCTGCTAATATGAAGAACTTCTAATGGAAGAACCCATGAAAGATCCTGGGAATAAAGTCAACAGCAAAACTTTGTCTAATTGCAACTAGACAGGGATTTCATTTCTGAATTCTACCTGACAATGATCTATACCATGAGCCTAAAAATGAAACTCAATCCTTGTTTTCCTCCATACTAGGAGGTATGAAATAAAGAACTAAAAATACTTTAAAAGTGAATTAATATTAGACATTCAAAAATCTCATGGAACAGGAAGTAATAATCATTTCTCTGAATAGCTAGCATTCACCACACACAGAGGGAGACACCAGGTGAGCCTGGAACCTGGTCCAACAACAATCTGCTCTGATATGGTAACTCCATGAGTTCAAGTTTCTTCAGAGATTTGCATATCCCTGGTACCATTACAGCTCAGAGGAATTAGTCCAGTAATAGGAGTAGAGAGGCAAAAATAATCTAGTCTACTCAAAAAAATTAAAAGGAGCAAGCAGTGTGGGTGTAGGTTGTAAAGATTACACATCCAAAAAGCTATAATTCAAACATGATTTGTGGTTGTTTTTTATTATTATTATTATTATTTGCATAAGGAAACTAAGAATTTGGAAGAAAAGAGAAAAAAATATACACATCTGCTACTAGTGGTATAATATAGCTAGAAACTGAAGCTAAACATACATTTTGAAGAATAATAATAAATTGGAACACTTTACCAAAGGTAGCAGTTGGATTTCTGTCACTTGCAGTTTGGCTAAACCAGAAATTAATTCAGAAAGTCCTATGGCCTGTATTATGGTGAAAATCCAATTAGAAGATCACAATGGTCATGTCTGCTCATTTCCAGTCTATAAATATATGTTACCAAACATGATCACACAGTCAAATAAGGTCAGTAGAAAACTAGGGAAACTAATAAACAGAAAAAGGTGATAGTAACTACAACACTTAATTCCCAGTGAAGCCGGTATGTTCCTCCAAGAGAGAAACCCTCAGCATGACAGGGCTGCATGTGTCCAGGAGCTGTGGGAGGAACACCTGCTCTGCTGTGGTGAGACTCTCTTCTCTCAGGTCTCTATAAATCTTGTTTTAAACCCAGTCCACTCTTCCAAGCTCCACCATAATCAGGACAGATCAAAAGCATTTGTAGAAGGCAATTAATCTCATCTATCTTTAGTACCTGTTTTAGGATGGTAATCCACTGGCTATAGAAAGAGCCTAGATGTTTGGCTTGGATCCAACATTTAAGTTTTAAGTGGCTTAAATCTACTGACAAGTTGGAAAACACAGAATTAAAACAAGAGGAAAACATTCTTGCTAAACTGGGAAACAGCCTCCCAAGACACATAAAAGAAGTCTTTTCATTTGGATATTTAAAACAGAATTGAATTATCACACTAGACGTACTAAAGACATACCCTGTCTTTGGCAGGCTTTGGTGGGTGGAGTTAAGTCAAATATTAAGGTACAAAGCTATTAGGTCTGTCTTACAAGTGGTTAGTCATTAATCAACACTTGCTACAGGAAGGGGGGCAAGGAGGGAGGAGGAAAGCTGGACATTTCTTATCTCTAAAAGCTGTGTCCTGGTTGAAGCTTGAACATAATATGGTGCTTCTGAGTTTCACAGTGCTGTCAAGAAACAGCACTGATGGAATAAAGCAGTTGGAGACAGGAGGAAAATAAAATGGAAATTTTGTTTCCATTCCAGATTTTTTGATGTTGTAACCATGATCTATGGCTTCTAACAATCTTCTGGACAGTAGCTATTAAGTGATGCCACATAAATTCATTTATATTCTTGGCAGATCAGCATTCCCAAAAGGCTCCTGTTCTGTGTTTCTTATTTCCAGGACAGGACAGAGTTTTAAGAATGCTATTTCTAGGGCATTTAAAATCACAAATATGAAGGTGAAATAAATATTTGTTTTGCAAGAAAACCTTGATCTCTGCAGAAGAGACATGCCTTCCTGTTCTAATGTTGGTTTGTTTTGGTTTTTTTTTTCCTGTCAGAAACCACTGTAGGCAACTGATCCGGATCCAAGATAGACTGATGGAGTATAAGCCTCTATGATCTGCATACTCTCTTCCCTTCCATTTCTTTAATCCCCAGCTCATTGAATACTCATTGCTACTTCCAAACCAACAGGATCCCAGCAGAGTGGTGTATGGCCACTTCTCCACCAAATGAGACAAGAAAATCATCACTTTCTGCATTGACTGGGTTCACACAGTGGGTGCTCAGAAACAGCATGATGTCCATCAGTTGACCTCCAGCTTGGATGGGACATAACTATTTATTCAGATTACTTTATAAATAAAAATATTACTTTATATTGATTTAGGAACAACATTTCAGTATTGACATCTGGAGCTGGAGTCAGGCAGATAATGTATCTCCACTGCCCCACAAACCTCCACATTCTGTGGGAACTCTGCCCAAGAGCAAATGGATGCTGCACAGCCATGGGGCCATGACAACAGCTGTGCAGCAAAAACACATATTACTACATTGGTAAGTATTAACAGGAGGCCTGAAGTTCTATTAGTTTTGAACACCTATTCTCTTATTCTTCTACCCTGAATTTTTACAAGAATTACATCTCATTAATACCAATATCTGCTAGGTAATTCAAAAAAAAAAGAAAATAAAAGAAGAAAAAAAAAAGACAGTAGTAAGGTGTCTAAATAAGCACTGAAAGGAGTTATTTCCTAGAAGTGTTAGTTGTGTCTATTCAGTAAAAAGGTTTTAGCAAAGCTGAATTGAGAATGTTGTAATACACAAAATTTGTTTCTGTCTTTTTTTGCCCAGATAAGCACTTTTTAATGCCCACAGAAATGTGGTTAAAGCTCACAGTACTATTCTAGTTAGTGGGCCAATGTCATGCTGAAGAGGTAGGAACCTTTCTAAGATGACATCAAATGGATTTCCTTCTGCAGCAGAAAAAGCAAGATGAAGCAGGGAGGAGATAAAATGTCCAGATATGGGCAATGTTTCTTTGTTTTTGTTTTCACATGAATTCTTCATTTGCCTTTCTCCTGAAATATAAACTTTAAAGTATTTCAAGAATTTCTTGATTATATTTAAATATGATTGGATGAGCCAGATGCCTGAAGTAAAATGCTAAGTATTTAAATCTGGTTTATATCCCCTGTTCTGAGAGTCATTCTTTTGTCACGGCTCTTGCAAGGTACAGTAAAGGGAAAAAATAACTGACCATGGTCAAGTAACCCATTCAGAACGTTTCAAAGCCTGAACATCAGAGTGTTTGAACCATAAAAGCAATCATATTTTTAAGCATAACCAGTTTTCTTAGCCTGTAAAAAGGTACAAGCTTGTTGCATAGGAAATGAAACATAATTTACAGGCAAAAAAGGACAAATGCCATTTAATGAACACAATTGTCTTCTAACATGGGTTTATTTTTTTCATTATTAAGGGAAGAAGGATGTGGTTTTATATGTAGCTATGGTCTTGTACCTGTCATTTTAAGGTGAAAAGCAATATAAAGTTTGTATAGGCAAGTTTTCAGGCATCTGAGATCTAAAGAAGGCCATGTGTGCACAAAAGTGTTTCTGTTTCTTCCAACTCCTTCTCTTGGTCTAATACAATATATTACTACTCTCCAAACTTTGTGATTTTTACATCAAATTTACTTTTAAATGTTATAAATTAGAAAGTACACAATTGCCTACCAAGAAAGTTAAATCTAGACTAGGATAGGACATGTGAAGTGGGTGTAATAGCTGCCACATTCAAAACTAGACACACTTATTTCATATAGCAGCATCTACACAGGAAGCTAATTGAAAATAAATAATTAATAATAGTTATTTAAGAATCAATATCTGAGTGTATAAATTCTGCAGAATAATCTTAAAGCTGATAGAAGTTTTCCTAGTACTAAAGTGAAATGAAATACACTCAGAAGTTGATTATACATAGCACAGAGCTGTGATTTTAAAACAAATTTAAAAAAAAAATATCCTTATTCCAGTGTGTTCTGTTTCGTGAAACTCACCATATTCCTACTTGGAACACTCTCAAACTGTGATTTGGCAGGTTAGTTTAATCTGTTAATATTTACATTTTCTTAGTTCAAATATTTTTACATTTCAGTGAGGAAGTTGTGCTGTTATTTTAGAATGGAGTTATTTTTCTCTTGACACAAGTTTCCTGGTTATACTGAGTTTGATGTGATTTGTGGCAACTCTGTTATGCTGCAAGAAGCTGGTTAATAAGAATAGCTACTTAACTCTGATTCTGATCCCAAATACAACATTTCATTAGGAAGTGGAATACCAGTTGTTTGCAATGTTGCCCCTTCTTCATGAAAAACAAAGACATTTCACAGTAAAATGCAGTTTGCAACATTTCCAATGAAAAGGTGTTCCTGAGTGCTTGGTAATACATGGGTTTTGCCTACTAATTGTTCCAGCTATTCAGCCATTAATAAGCAACTACTGCCAGGAAGCCCTGGTAAACAAGGTGATTTATCCTTGGAGTTGTGTTGCCAAGGTTTTGGACATAATTGCTTCTAGGAGGAGGACAAGAAAAGATGTGCAAAGCTGCATTTATTAGAGCACATTGTAAAACAAAGGGGAGAAGTAGGCCATCCATGAAGAGACAGCTGTATGAGGCAAGCAGGCAAGGGAAAGCTCTGGAAAGCTCTGCTAGTTCTGGAAAGGAGAAGGAAATGAAAATAAATAAATGTTAATATAATGACAGACAGAAACTAAATGGGGATCTTATCAAAGTCTATAAATATCTGATATGTGGGGGACAAATGGAGGGGCCGGGCTCTTTTCGGTGGTGCCCAGTGACAGGACAAGGGGCAATGGGCAAAAACTGGAAGACTGACAGTTCCATACAAACTTAAGGAAAAACTTCTTTACTGTGAGGGTGACAGGGCACTGGGACAGGCTGCCCAGAGATGTACTGGAGTCTCCATCTCTGGAGATGTTCAAAACCCACCTGGACGCTTTCCTGTGCAACCTGCTGTAGGGAACCTGCCTTGGCAGGGACGTTGGACTAGATGATCTCCTGAGGTCCCTTCCAACCCCTACCATTCCGTGATTCTGTGATTCTGTGAAGACCAGTTACCATTTAACCTACATCTCCATCATAGAACTTTCTGAAATGCATTTAGCAAAACACTGTTTGTTTACCCTCTCTTTCTGTTTTTCATCCCTTGCCTCCTTTCTATCCACACCTACTGCATTCTCTGCTGGAGACACTGGACAATGTCTTCTGTGGCAGAACTGGGGTGCTAAGTCCAAAGTGAGGACATGTCCAGCGGAACGAAACCAACTTTGCTGTCTGTGAACGGCATAACTCATTTTTATTATAGTGTTAAAAATCAGATTGCTAGTGAAATGAGAGAGGAACAATGTTTTCTGGTTTTGTTTTGTTGCATAAATCAAAACAAACCAGATGGTAAATCTCTTCTAAATAAATAGTAGAATTCTCACTTTCACTCACCTAACTTGCATGCTTTCTATGGAGACAAACAATTGTTGCAGCAATAGCCAGGATGCTGTGTGTGATGCTGCTCTCAAAAAATATTGCAATGCATGGAATGTCTTGGTAAATATGGCTTTTTATTATCAGAATTGTTTACTCTTGTAAAACAATAGTGGAAGTTGTTATACTGCTAACATGTAGTGTGCACAGTCTCCAGCTTGAACTTGCACATTTTTATAATAAATACTAAGGAAAATAAATTAATTATTGTACCTCTGTACAAATTCTAGTCTTTCCTTATTACCTCAAGCCACCAGTGTCAACACTGACTTTGTAAGCAGGCACAGAAACCCTCCTAACATCACTTCCTAGCCTGGGCTCGGTCTCCATTCCTGCGGCTGATTTGGACATTGGAGCCTGAACAAGCTCAAGATGTCAGCCTAAAATATACCAGACATTGATGCTATTTAGGGAAAAAGTTCACCTTCACTGGAACCTTGTCTTTTGAAGATTTAGATATATTTTACAACTACTGTCTTATTATTGCTAAATCCATACATGAGTGTGCATTCAATTTTGTGTGTGAGTTCTACCTGGTCCACAAATTAAATGAGAGCAGATTCCATGACTCTCTGTAAATGAAAATTTTCTACAAGATAACCAATAGCATTTAAAAAATGCTTTTACTACCTGCTTATCAGTATTATGAGTTACGTACCATGAACTTCAAGTGCTGAACTGCAGATGATTAAAAGCAATGGAATTATGATTTCTAGGTCAAGAGCCCAACCTGAGGAGTTAATCGTGAAGTAAAGGAACTAGGAAGTGAATGGCACCCTTGATAAGCAAAAATGCTAGTCTAAACAAATGTCCAAATTCCAACCTGATATAATCCAATTGTCCTGCCTAAATTTCTCAACAGCTTCAGCATGGTATTCTGTACATTCATCCAAAAATGGGTTTAATTTTGATCTGAATTTAAATGAGGATCAAATTCAATGGGACTTAACTATATTAAAAATAGGTGTTTTAAAAATCACATCTTATTAGACTACTAACTCTCTTACCGTAGTGTAGCTTTTCATATATTTTGAAAAAGAAAATGAGAAAATTCTCAGTATCTGCATTATAAAAGTTAACTCAGGATCCCTTGGCATCAAAAGATTTTTGGTTTTAAATTGAATGTGCTTTGGACCACTTTCAGAAAGGGAATCTCTGATTTAAATCTAAGTAAAATACTAAAACTCTTAAGCCCATATTCCCCTATAAAAAAACCTGAAGCATTTACTTTTCCAGAGTTGCTGTGCCCCAGAGGATCTGATTAACATAGTCAGCGCTTCATCCGTCTTTTGCACTGTGTGCTTTTGCCCAGCTGGTTCTCCTACAGCAAAACTCACCCAGCAAGCAATGCCACAAAAAAATGAGACAGATACAACATTGCAATAAATCTGAATAGCTAATCAATAAAAGTGAGAGGAAAAGCTGAGAGATTGTGGCCTGTGAAAAAGCAGACATTAGTAGCTTAAACATACATTTTGAAGAGTAACATCACTTAATGATTACAAGTAGCAAAGTTGCTAATTTTATTCTTGAAAAGAGGGGAGAAAAGTCAAATGCTAGATGAGAGGCGTACATCTTCCTAAAGGCATACTGATCTTCTTAAATTTTTTTTTTTTTTGAGGAATCTGGGACTTCATCATTCACAGTATTTTGTGCATTAATCACATTAGATGACTAATCGTCAGTAGTATCAACTATTTAAAACTACAAATTTGTTTTACTTTGTTTACTTTCTTTGACAAGTCACTAGTAGCAGGTTTCATTTTGAAAGGTTTAACAGAGTGAATTCTTAAACAAACTAATAAAATCTTTTTCTGTTAATGAGAAGGGTGACAATCATGTAATAGGAACAAATAGCTTACATGTTGACTGAGAGATTAAATACCTAAGACTTCAGTCCCTTTATATTATTTAAATATCACAAAATCCTTTCATCTTTGGCTTAAATTAACTATATTTCCATTAGCTTATGTTCCAAATTAAATTTAGTATAGGAAGGATGAGATTCCAGTTACAATTTTAAATTTTAAATCTCCTCAGCAATCCTGAGGAGATTAAACTGAGGTCAATGCTTAAAATTTTTCAATACCTTTATTTTTCGTTTAAGCATAGGAAGCATACAACAGAACGTACCTAGTGTAAATCAAACACATACTATATAGAACACATTATATTTTCCCCAGGATTTTGCCTGTTTGTGTTTACCCTTGTGTACATGCTTATCTACAAAATATTTTAACATATCTAAAAATACATGAAATTGCACACAGTTTTATTACTTGGAAATTGGGCTTGAGTGCTGCAGGAATCTCAGTGTACAGATCAGGTGCACTGTTAGTTCACTAAACTTCTTGTATACACAGACCTGGACCAAATTGTTTTTCTACGTTTCATATCTTTCAACATGGCTAATGGACAACTTGGATATTGCAGAGTCCCTGAGCAGCCTAGGGACAAGTGGGACACTAAGACCTTCCTTCCTCACTTCCAAAATTACTGTCTGGAGAGTAGGAGGGTATCTTGCAAAAAGACTTTTCAGGAATTTCTGGAGCTCGTTGCTTTGATTTCTCACCTTGGACCCTCTTTCTCCCTGCTCAGCACTGGTCCTTAGTTTCTGGCTTTTTACATCCGACTTCCTGGCATCCTTGTCCTAGTGCCTATTCCCAGCCCCAAGATCCAGCTCTTTCTTCTTGGTGTCTGTTGTAGCCATAACCAATTTGTCATATCTGTATGGTGAGATTTGGAGGAGCAGTCCTTCCCGGGATGAACTTTACTCCTTAAGAAGTTTTGGTAACAGTGAGCTCAAAGATCAATAGCTCTCCTTACTGGCCTTAGTACAGACATAGCACATGTAGTTCATTTCAACAAATAGAATGGTTATTTATTGTATCAAAGATGTTTTATAAAGTTTCAATTCCAGATATGATGGTTCTTGCTGTTTTTCCATTGGCCTTTTGAAATTGCAGCTATGTTTTTGCTTTGATTCAAATATTTATGCTTTCTCAAATTCAAGAAAAAATACCTTTTTTGGTCAGTGTTAGTTATGTTTGATGGCACTCAGGGTGTCCACTGAACAAGTACATGCTGCTTTTAAAACAATGGTCTGTTTTATAAACCATCTGAGTCATCAACAATATCTACAAGCATTTCTTCATTTTAAGATATAATTTAACCAGTATCACTCCACAACTAGAAGAATCAAGAACTTTTTTTCATGTCATATAAAAATAATATGAAAGTTAATCATGGAAGCTACTGGCATTTTTTATTCCATGAAGGCTTAAAACTTATTAATAGAATTCTGAAAGACAGAAACTACTTATCAATATAATTTTGAAAGTGCAGAAAACCATGCCCTTGTGTGACTCTTGTAGGAATGGACTAAAACTATTGGTTGTGTTAGAGCTGTGCTGTTCTGGTGTTAAGCCAAGCGGAGACCCCAGCCAGACACACCTTATCAACCCTGTTGGCTCCGAGTGAATGCTGAACAATGCAACTGGTTGATCTATTCCTATGGAAGCCTTTCCAGATAGGAATGTAGGCTTTTACCCTTAGAAAGTCAAGTTAGCAGAGCCTGTCAAATAAACAAATCTGCCTGCAGCCTCCCAGTGCCAGCACTGCATTAAACGTTAGACATAACAACATTCTTCCTCCAGACAGCGAAATTCCCGAACCCTCACCAGCACCAGGCAGAGCTGGCCTGATTATCTGTGGTGCTGCCGCAGAGCCGGAGCTGAGAGAGATGAGGAGTTGAGTGAGGAGGTAGGTAGCCACCCGGGTGAGCAGCAGCCACAGATGTCTCCATCCCTTCGGCCATTCCCTGGGTCCTGTCCCAGGAAAATAGACAGAACGGAAAGAGTCTTACTGATTTCAGTGGACTACAGTGCTGCTCTGACTTTAAGTAATTTGACATCATAGAGTGAAGTCTGCAAACCCTTTATCTTTCCTATTGCTTTGTCTCTTTCAACTATAATGTTTCAGACTGCAAAATCTAGGATACAGTCTGTATATTCCTCCCTTTCTGGGCACCACTGAGTTCACTGACTGTATTTAGCACATAATACATTGTTTTAAAGTCCTTAGCAATGATTATTAGGATAATAATTTCTAAGAATAGGCATGCTCTCCCCAGTGTACTGAGCCAAATGGATTTCTCTTCAGTGTCAGAAAAATCACTTTTCTAATCTGTCAGCACTTGCCACAGTTTAAAAAAAAAAAAAAAAAAAAAGCAAAGTATAATATAAATTTTCAAGTTCAGTTTTCACTTGAGTATTATCTGCAAGGAAGGATGTGTTAGCCAAATTCCATCTTGGCTGGAATATGTATCACCTTTATGGAGCGGGAGACTGAGCAAAAAACGCTGACTTAGCATTTTCAGCCCTTCCCACCGACATCCAGTTGTAGAAGACCCTGGTTTTCCTCTCTGCTCCCCTCTCCCTTCCTCTCCAGCAGCAATCACACCAGCTCAGCTCCCCTCTCACAAATGTGAACAAGCTCATGAGCATTTTATTGGCCTGGAAAAGCAAGCGCAGCTTCAGCTGCGCTCAGAGAACCAGCTCAAGTCTCTATAATCAGCTGCTCAGTGAGAGGCATGCAGTAATTTGTTCAGCTGGTTTGGGGAAAGTGAGCTGTCTCTAAAACCACCATCTCTTCTGCTCCCTGCAACTCTCCAGCTGACCGTCTTTGCTAATCTTTTGCCCCAGGTTATTGTTTTAAATTCAGGAATGAAAACTTGGACAGTCAGACTCTGTTTCTTCATCATTCGGTGTTTTCTTTGTACCATGAGAGCTACACAAAATGCAGGAGGGACCTGCTGAGTTCACATGGTTTGTGTCTTTTCTGTACTTTTCTTCTCCCTCTCTCTGAAAGAAGCCTCTTGGCATGCAGAAGGAGAAGCTGAAGGAAAAATGTTGTATTGTTTGAAAAAAAATACATTTATTAAATGAACTATTTCCCTTTTTTGTCCCTCTTTTTCAGGCCAGAGTTACTGTAATTTATGACTAAAGGTTACTTTTCTGGCCAAAGACCATGTCATGCAGAGATACCCGTACAAACTAATCTATTTCAGAAAGAATACAGCCACATTAGGGCAATGCTACTAGCCTTGCTCTGGGCTAAGTTGTACAATGATTCACAGCTTCGGTGTTTGATTTTTTTCAGTCGAACTGGCTGTCTGTCAATAATAGGTGGTAGACCATATCTCAATGTTGCTGTTTTGAAATTTTATAATATGAAGTAGGGGCCAGATAGTGACTTCACAGATATTAAATTGATGTTTTATTTTGACTTTTTTTCCTGGGATTAGTTGTTTTATTCACACTCGACTACGAACATGCCCATGAATCCATATCCCATTTTCAGTGTCTGCCATTTCAAGCATACTACAATTTGTAAAAATCATTTGATGTGTACAATCCAACACAATAAGATTAACTTAGAGTAATGGAACAAAATAGTTTAGAACTACTACACACATTTCTCCAGCTAACAGAAGAAACCTATGCACATTTGCTCCAAGAAAATATGGGGTTTTAGAGGTTAATATGAGTAGTTTGGCTCAACTTGGCCTGTATTTTCAGTATCTCTGACAAGGTTTAACAGCT
>NW_010307776.1:0-1723 GCF_000700745.2 Antrostomus carolinensis | reverse complement strand
GAAATATCTCTGGACCTTCTCAGATTTTTCTTTCCCCAAGTGAACTCCCTGTTTCATTCTAAATACATTTTTCTGCATCACCTTGTTAATCATTAGGTGTGCCATCAACAATTTCTCCCTTAAATTGATAATACAAGCTGCAAAACACTGTCCAGGCCATCTGTGCTTACAGCCTCAATGTTTTGCCCATTGGGTTTCATCAGTAGCTACGGCGCTTCATTTGGCTGCACTCCACCTGAGCCTGAACAGGACGTTGTGATCAGACTGACACAAACATTATCTAGATCTGTTCTTAGCTTCACTAACCTTCTGTTAAATGAATACAAGAGAATACACCTGCATCTACCAAACTTTTCAAGGATCATATGAAATCTGTAATCTCATATTGACAGAGGAATAATATTCTCTATAGGCATATATTGGAGCTGGGTATGTCTTTTGCTTTCCAAATTCTAATTTTGTCAGGGGTTAATTAAACACTTTTGTCAGTATACTTTTTACTTATGTGCAAATTTAACTCTCAGACATCTTAAATGCTCTCCAGAGTTTGAACTAACTGCATTTTGGTTTACTTTGGGGAGAGAGGGTGCTGGTTTTCAACAAGTCAGTGTATAGCTGTTATGTTTACAAAGAAAACCTCAAAAATGTAGCCTACTGTCTGTCTGAATTTGTAGAGAACCTGAAATAACAAGTCCAAGGGTAAAAGGGTTTTATTTATTTCTACTTATACTAAATCTGATGGCAATAAGGACACTTTAAATGTCAGCAATTCCACTGATCATCAAAGCATGGAAGAAAGGCAAGAACAGCTCATACAAAAAGAGCTACTTACTGCATTTGAATGATTACTCCTTGTAGTAGATCTTTAACGACATATTAATTAAGTGGTTTCCAAGTAGTACTGCAAAAGTGATATAATATTTTCTTCTGAAGAAGAATTCAAAACTAAAAATATTTGGCTAGCTAGTTTTGCTTTTGTCCCTAATCTTTCTACAATTACATAAAAATTTGAATATCTATAAATGAACACAAGATTGCACTTTGAACTGAGTTTGCTCACCACGCTTGTAAGGAAAGATTTGACATTTCTCTGCCATCAGAGGAATTTTGTTTTATTTGAAGAAAATCTGCCTGATAGCATGTTTCTGTATGAACATTTTTCCCATGCTATTTTTCACTATTGCAATGTATATGGGGTTGATTGAGGCCACCAAAATTTTATTAGCAATTTCTGCACATAAAGTCTTGCCAAAAAAAGTGCTTGTAAAATCTTTCCGAAATTACCTACATTACTGAACCTTAAGTGCAAATTGCTATTACTGTAAAGTTTAAAAAACAAAAAAAAATTTACCTGAGTACAAATCTGCTGCATTCAGTATGCAATTCAACTACACTTATAATACATTCTAGTCTTCTTGCTACATATATAACTTGGGATTACTTGAGTGTATAAGAAATGGAAACATCAAACATCTCTTTGCCATGCTAAATAATGACAGTTCTACTGAAACACAAGAAGCCTGTATAGCCATGCTAATGATGGGAGGAGACCTCTCCAGCAGTGTGTTGGGTCTGGCTGACCCAATTTTCCCCATAGCAGCCCTCATAGTGCTGTGCTTTTCATTAGTAGACAGAAAGGTATTGGGTTTGTGTGGCAAGGTTTTGGTAGCAGTGGGCGGGGCATAGGGTTGACTTCTGTGAAAGAAGCTGCCAGAAGCTTCCC
>NW_010307775.1:2637-2891 GCF_000700745.2 Antrostomus carolinensis | reverse complement strand
GAAACGTGTTCCTGAGAGCTTTCCCGGCCCTCCCGCCAGCTCCAGCCGAGCACCGAGGGACCGAGGTGAGCGGCCAGGGCGGCACCGCCACGCGCCGGGGCCGGTAACAAGCTTGTGCAGCTGCTTTGCCAGCCAAGGTCCCTCGTTAGCCACCCCACCCGGTCGGTAAGTAGCCAGCCCTATGCGTGTTGGGTCCATCCTCCCTCTCACACCACACGGCGTGAGCCGAGGGCGAGGGGCGTGTTAGTGGAGCA
>NW_010307775.1:1231-1817 GCF_000700745.2 Antrostomus carolinensis | reverse complement strand
GGGGTGAGGGACATGGAGGCGATGGCAGCGGGGTGAGGGACACGCAGGGAGCGATGGCAGCGGGGTGAGGTACACGCAGCGAGCACGGCACTACAGGAACAACCACAAGAAACCTCCTTGTGGCTGTGAGAAAATTATTAATTTTGTTTGCAACCAACCTGTAAAAAAATGATTGGGTTGGAATAGACCCATTATAGTCATGCTTTTTTTTTTCAATTTTGAAATTTTGAAACAGCTCATTTTTCCTAAATGTCCCAAACTCGAAGAAGTTGACCACTTCAGTTTAGAAAGTCTTGGAAATTCTGTGCCAGAGCTTCAGGATCTTTTTAAGCTATTAACATTTCAGGAACTTTGTTAGAAATGATGTTAAATGACACAGTAGCCTGGGAGTTTCACAAAAACAGTTCTTCATTTGGAAATCTATGGGTCTGAGTTCTTAGACCTTAGTACTTTTAAGTATTTCTATATGCAACAGCAAAATTACCATTTCAGGGGGCAAACTTTGTTTAGAACTTCTCTTTACATTGTTTCAGATTCAGAGGACAAAAAAGAAATAACCTAAATCCCCAGCCATTGCTGCTTATCT
>NW_010307775.1:0-1186 GCF_000700745.2 Antrostomus carolinensis | reverse complement strand
AGGAAACCCGCTCAGTGTTACCCGTGCCACGTTGAACAATTGGCCAAGACTTTCTGCATATTATTGAATTTAAATACAAATGAGACGTTTTGTGGGCTCCCAGGGGCAAGAAAACACTGTTAGTGAGACAAGTGGGTTTTGTTTCACAAAACACTACTTACTGTCTGAGATAAACCATTCAGCTTCCAGGCTGCAGCAATCTGCAGGGGCTCGGGCCAAAAGCTGCCCCAGAACACCAGGTCACTGACAATTCCCGTTATACTTGGGACTATCGTGGCTAAAAAGCTGTGGGACAGTGGTGGCCCATGAAGGGGGGTGCAGTTCCTGGTAGAAACACCTTCAGCTGCTGTTACTCTTAAACTAGTGAATTCTGTTGAGCCCTCAGGCAGAGGGAGGGAAGTCAAACCACAGACGCTGTTAAATCGTCAGGTCTCAAGAACCAGTTGTGAAGGAGCACAAACACTTCCAGTCCCCTGCCCAATCGATGACCTGATCTGCTCTGTCCTTCTCTCCTACAATAAATAACAAGCTTGGAACTGCAAATCTTTAACGCTACCCCAGACCATCATCCCTGTGGCCCAGGACAAGACAAAAGTATTTCAACAAGGTGAGCACATGCGATGCTTCCTCCCATGCTCTCAGGCTCCAGCACCAGCAGCTCAGGGAATTCCTGACCCCGACACCACCTACGCATTTGGTGTGTTTGTTGAGTTCTTTTCACCTCTTGGAAAGGTAACGGGATTTCCTCCTCTGCCATGAGATCCCCCACATGACTCGCACTTGGCACTGCCGCTCAAGATGTCGTGCTTATGCTGGAAACGTTAACATCAGGGATCTCAGAAAGGTGCTAGTTTTCTTCTACAGCGAGTGGAAAGTTATTTGATGTAAGAGGTGCGGGTACAAATTTGGACACAGACGTTAAAGGGCCGGTTTACACAGGATACGCTCCTGTTATTCCATGAACCGTGTGGTGCAGTGAGCGCTGAAGAGCCGACACAGCTTTTGGGCTCAGAGACAACAAAACCAGTTACGGTTACACGGGGCTCAGGGGGAAGAAAGTGAACACTTCCCACAGCAGAGACACCTGAGCTGGACAGGGCAGGTGTGCACGGCCCGGGCGGAGCCGGGGGCAGGGAGAACAACACCCGGGGAGAGGAGGGGCTGCGAGGGGTTTGCCACAAGGCAA
>NW_010307774.1:437-8073 GCF_000700745.2 Antrostomus carolinensis | reverse complement strand
CTCCCTGTGCCAGCGCAGCCGTGCTCAGTGACGTGGGCTGATCTTTATAGTCACTTAAACCTACCAATCTGTCAGCTGTCTCCCCAAGTGGAGCAGGTTCTGATTTACCGATTTGCAGCTTGTGTTACCAGAGTAAATCACTCCACTAGCAGCCGGCTGATGGGAGTCCGGCCCCTTCGCAGCCCTGAGCTGGTTAAACTTCCCCAAGTGCCAGCGACGTTTGTTACCCTGGTTGTGTGGGACGCCGTGAGCCATCATACTCTGCCCCTTCTCTTTGCCTCATTTGCCATCGGAGAAGGCACAGAGCCCTTCACAGAGCCATCAGCCACGTGTGCCCACGGACACACACCCCTCCAAAACGGGGTCCGGGTGTAGCTGGGACGGTGTCAATCCAGGGCAGCCTCAGCACTCAGCAGCAGATTGCCATTTTGTTAATGAGAACATACGCTGGCCCCACGTATTCCCAGGGATTTGACCAAAGCTTAGCATCTGGCACGGTAAGAAACAGTGGTTCAGTGGCACTGGCACAGTGGCAGGTCAGAGGATGGGGAGTGGGGCAGAGGCTTGCTGGCTCATCCCTCTTGAGGCAGCAGAGGAAGAAAAATATTTGTGGAAAACAATGTTTTAAGGAATTAAATGCAAGAACAAAATCTAAACCCTAACTTTCCCAATCAAAACATTCTGAATTTTCTCAGAAGAAAGTAAGACAGAATTTTTGTGTTCTGCCATGCAGATTTACCCCTTCAGAGCCGGGGAACCACAAAGCAAAGCCAGTGACAGTGAGTGGAAAAGGCAGGGGTCAGGACTGTGTGTAAGGAGTGGAACCCAGGCTAGATCTGCAGAAAAATATGTGTCCATGCAACTGTGTTTATTTTAACTCAATCTAGTTACATCAGCTCAGGCTCAGTCTAGTGCATCTAAATGGTTTTAACTCTTCCTGTGATCACTACAGGCCCTAAAATGTAGCTTTACACATTAAGAACGGAGTAAAATTGCAGATGAGGCAGGCCCACTTCCACCTCGGAGGAGTTAACTGAGGGCAAACCAGGTTGTGGGGTGACCCCAAATACCTACTGCACAGGAAAAGCCTCCCAGATTCCGTCTCTGTAAAAATTCAGCCCAACACAACAATGAGGGTGAAACGCAGCCATTTTTGCAATGAAGATGAGCTGGAGTTTAATTTGGTTAATAACTGAGGCAAGTTAATCCTGTTCAGGCAAGGATCAAACCAGTCTCAGTGCCTCAGTGTCAGTGCTTTGCATCTGTCTAACTAGATTGATTTCAAATAACTTGGTTCCAAAAGGAAATTGTTTCTCCTGTTCAGCTGCTGGATCAGGGCTCAGACCTGTCCCTGTTCCTCCTCTGTTCCCATCCCGCAGTCTGAAGCTTTTGGTCAAGTTCTCCTCTGGTTCCCTTGGGCAGTAGATGAGGATGGAGATTTTTGTGTATCAGACAGGGCTGCTCACAGGTGGTAGGAAGTGTTTCTGGTCAGAAGGATTGACTGGGTCTAATTTCACCTCTCTGAGAAAAATAAGTCATCAGTGTTGGGAAAACAAATGCTGGTTGACCTCCCTGAAGCTCATATGTTGGTAATTAGGAGTTTTTTAACTTGTTATCTTTCGCTGTCACAGACAGCTCTTTAAAGCTGAGACCAAATTTAGAGCTGAGCTTTCATCCCTCGAAGGGAAGACGGGTGTGAGGTGCCGGCACCCCTGTCTGCTCCCTGGGCTAGAGGGTAAGCTAGAGCCCATGGTGTCACAGAGCCGGCAGCTCAGGACTGTGCTGCACTTACAGTCCTGGCTCTGCAGCCCCTTCTCCTCCGAGGCCCCGTCCCCAGGATCTGTGCAGAGATGATGAGGGCTGGGCACAGGCACAAGGGACCTGCCCTTCAGCAGGGCGGGAGCATCATAACCCCCTGGAGGCTCCGCAACAACGCTGCTGCTCATCACCTTCTTTTAATTCATCTGTTATTCAGCCAGGTTGAGACACTTGGTACTTCCAGGGTCTGATTTAGATTTGTAGAGCTTGCTGTCACCGTGGCTGGCTTTGTCCTGCAGGAACCAACAGGCACGCTCTGTATAAACACATTCACATTCATCAACACACCCAGAGCCCAATACCCTTCCCGGGGCTTCGGTAAGAGCCTGTCCCTCCCTTCCCTGGAGGATGCCACCCTGCTGGCATTTGGAAATCACACACCATCACTCTCTTTTAAAGCAGAATAACCTGTGTCTTCATCCTGTCCTCAGTCCTGTGTAACCATAACAGGCCCTTACCAGACCCCGGCAGCTTTCACTGATTCACTGATGTAACAGCCGGGGACCACAGTGGGGAAACTGAGGCAGAAAAGGCAGAGTGACCTCACCAACCCTGCATGAAAAGACAAAGCCTTTGTTTTTGCAGGCTGTACTTACTCTAGGTATCACTGTGATACTTTATCAGCTCTTGCTATACAGAGATTTATAGGAAATAATTTCTATGCCATTGAAGTAATTTCCAGAGATTAATTTTTTAGGGTATGAGCATTGAGTCCTGAGTGACGTGCCCTCCTCCCCCTGCCAGCAGCCTATACCCAGGGAGTCAGAGTTGGAGGAAACCTCACTTGCCCTAATTTATTGAAAAAATTAATTTGAGGTTTAAAATGGAGCTGTCATTTATGAACCCCATTCAATCTGTTCTTCACTCCTGAGTCTTCACTCTGACCTTTTCCATATCTTAAATCCTCTGGGCTGTACACTGTGTTCATTAGTTAAACTTTCCGAGGGGAGCAGCAGGTGTGGGTTGTGGATAAGGACTGCATGCCAGCTTGGCTCTGGGCTTATCCACGTACCCCTAGCAGCTGCTGCTGTAATTTAATTTAGGGCAGTGGCAGGATTTGGACTTTTTTTTAAGAGTTTTTCACAGTTTGTAAGTTTTAATAACAATTTTTACATCAGCTCTGGAAGTAGCTGCCCCTGGCATCACCTGAGGTATGCAGTGATGATAACTTGCACTTTAAAAAAGGAGCTGGAGAACTGATGCAGCGCACCCCAGCATTGCAAAGTTTAATTCCTGCTCAGGGAAGTGAGGTGATCTGCACAAATACCTTTCCTCTTCCTGCCTGTCCGTTGGGGGGTGGATGGGGGCTGCCCTCAGGACTCCATGGCTGTTCCTGAGCTCCCGCTCTGTCCGGCGTCGCCGCGTGGGTTCTGCAGACGGACACCTCTTAGGACGTGGGGATCTGGGGATGTTCTCGGTCTGGCTGTGGCTGTTGGTGGACGTACTGAGGTTCCTGTGTCAGGGATTTCTGTTGGGAGCTGGCTGTGGAGGGCACCCCAGAAGGGACCCCCGGCTGTCAGGAGATGGGGGGCCGGTAGCTCCTTGCAGCATCTGCCTACGACGAGCTGGGGACCGTGCAAAGGGGCTGGGAGCCCACGCGGGCACTGGGTCTGCCTTCAGCATTCCTTCATGCTTCCTGATTTCCCTTCACCTCGTCAGCATAGGCTCAGATGTTGTGTGCAAGAGTGCAAAAATATTCTGTGTCTTCCAAGGGCTCCTGTCTCCTATAACATGCCTGAGGCAGAGGAGAGCAGGGGATGGATAGTGTGCGTGCTCCCTGGGATGGATTGCCTACAGTCACAGCTCTGAAAGCCACACAAAAATCACCAACTTCATCGGTGTGAATCTCTTACTGCATCTGAAAAGAAGGTTCCCATGAGAAGGATGTGCTTTATATCCCCTAAAAGACACTAAAATCTATCTGGCTGGAAGGCAGATAGCAATTGGGAGAAATTAGCTTTATATCCTGGTGCCATCTCTGGATAAAATACACACAAAATCAAAACAAACTTTAAAATGCTTTGAGATTTTCATCCTTTTTCTTTTTTTTTTAAGGAATAGTTCAGCAGCAAAAGAACACTTTCCTAACTTTATTGTGATTATAAACCTTTCATTGATTGGATGTTGTTTTTTTTAAGAACATAATTTTGTTTAAGAACATTCAGTCTCTCGAGTCAGCTATTACCTATTATTTACCTGTTAAATATCCCAGTGTTGTTAGACAGAAGGACATTGAAATCAAATTGAGTTTAGATGCTGAAGCATGTATTGGTGTTTGTCAGGCTCAAAGTCATATGCCACTGATGTCCCTCTGTAGTTTAGATTTGAAATTCAAAACTTGACTCCTGCAAATGCTTCTTGGCTCAAATTGTCGTTGAATGTTAAGCAGCGTTCTCTGAAGTGAGACTAATAGCACAAAATGATATTGAATGTCTGCAGGAATGGGACCTCACAAAAAGGTTTATAAAAATCTGCTGCTAATAACAATGTTTTAAATAAAACCTCCAGAAAAGATGAGTGGCATCTCGGTAAAGACAGGTTTCCTGTTGATCGGGATTACATTCCTAGAGGAAAGTCTAATGCTTGTTCAGGAGAGCAGGAGAGTGAAGCTAATTACAAGCAGAAAGAGAAATTGGCTGGTCCAGCTCCACTGTCTAGCCACTATGAAATATGGAGTAAAAGGCAGCATTAGTCAGAGGTTAAATATTCCTTCAGTGTAAATACTGTTTGATACGGTGCCTGGTTTTTCAGAAGTGCTAGATGTCGATCCTGCTACATCGCCGCAGCTCGGCTTTTGGGAACACCGAGCACATTTTAATAAAGCAGGTGAAGAAATCTTTTCATAATCTCCTGGTTAAATCCGGCCATTGTTCCTCTCGTCTGCAAAGCCCGGGTCGTTGTCGTGCCCTTCAGCCTCAGATTATCTGTCTACTGAAACTGAACTGAAGGACAAAATAAACAAACACAAACACGGTCAAGGTTACGGCTGCTCCGCCGTTCTTGAGCGCTCGGAGGGGACTGGGGGAACGTACAGTTGGATGGGGAGCACTGGGAGTCCTGAGAGGTGATTTCATGGTGTCTGCAGTGACATCTGTGCCTTGTGTGATGGTGCCAGAGGCTGTGGTACCTGCCTTGAGTTTTTCAGAAGACCCCCACAATAAGGACTGTACCCACCCCAACGCTTGAGCAGCAGCCCCATAACAGCCAGCCAGTTGTGCACTGACAACTCGCTTTTAATGTGAATTATGCTGAAATATGGGATTGTTTGACCTTTCTAAAATAAGTGCTTTTTAGGACATTGACAGGCATTTTGATTTTAACTGTGAATTTGGAACAAATCTGGAGAATCACAGTCCGTTCCACTTCTAACTCTTCCAGGTTACTGGGGAATTTGTTTTTCCCCGGTGACAGACAGTGTGGTCATAAAGCACTGGCTTCACAGTCAATGAAAGTGAGAGATACCTGGGTTTGATCGCTCAAAAAGATGAACACAGTAGGAGTTTGGCAAGGTGGGTACCCAGAGGGCTGGAGGCAAAGCCGTGTCTGACCATCCTCCCCAGTCCAGCTGAGGAGACAGAATCGGCCAGGACCAAAGGAGCAAAAGGGACCCAAGAAAAGAGGATTAGAAATAGTAGAAATGATAGTCACTGCGCCTGTGAAGGGAACACCTACTCTGCTCACCCACAAGATGCTGTTTACCCATCCTCTGATGAAGGACAGTGACATTCCCAAACGGGAAATGGGTGGAGGTGACGTACAGTGCCGCGGGGAGGATGCCGGTGTTGGCACTGATGGTGACAGCTCTGCCCGTGTCGTGCACCTGCGGGTCGGAGACGCCCGGGGGGAGAACAGCAGTCTGCAGGGAATCACCACCTTGTGCAGATGAGGAATGAGGTACATGAGGTGCCCTCTTTGGTTTAAGGAAGCTGGGATGAACCTTGGCTCAGAATAAAATTAGCTGAGACTTTGCTGTACGGACTTCTTGGTGGCAGTGACGCTCGCTGCAGCGGGATTTAAACACCAAATCAACCGAGTGTGGTTTCTTCCCTGCCTGGCACTCCCTGGGCGGGGGAAGCGCAGTCCCCCAGGCCCTGGTCTGCAGAGTTTTAGCTTCTGTAGCCCCTGAGCCTCACGAGGATGGTCAGTCCAAAGGCCATGGGGAGGGCAGTGGGGGGAATGGATGACCTGTGTGTGACAGGCCTGTAGCCCCAAGAAGTTTGTGTGGTTTCAACACCAACCCGAGTTCAGTGTGATCGATGGGGCAGCCCATGGGGCAGGGACACGGCCATGGGTTACCTTTGGGAAACACATTTGTCACACGTGGAGGTGAGAGCGTGAAGAATGACCGTGCAGCAGGACGGTGCCACAGAGCACCCGGGGGCTCCAAGTTCACGCATTACTTCATCTCCCCGTGCCTGGCTCGTGTGCCAGCCCTGCACACACCGACCGTCCGGCTGGAATTTCAGGTTTAGGACAGGGGAAATTCAACTGGGCAGTTCCAGCAAACACAGCTCTTCCGCTGGGTCTCGCTGGTCTTCTTCCTTGTTGTCTGGTAGCAGCAGTGGAGCTGTGCGGGGTCCTTACGTCAGCTGGAGCTGCCACAGTTCCCAGCACATCTGGCTTCCTGCTGGAACGTGAGCCAAAAGCACATGCTTGTTGGGTTTGGTACTTCCTTCCAGATTGTCCTAATCATGTGTCTGAACGTGCAAGAGAAAATATTCCAGTGCTGGGCTGCAGAGAGAACCCGGATCCTCTCTTCTCCCACCACCTTCCGCCCGCTCCGCTCTCCACCCACCGCAAGTGCGAAGGCTCGTTCCAAAGTTCAGGTTCTGCATTTTCATGCCTTGCCAGAAAGATAAATAATGTTGGTAAAACTGTAACCTGACCTTAGCGTTTCTGCGCAGCGAGGGAGATAAGGTGCTAAAGGAAATAGGGAGAGCAAAGCCTCGATGGCTGCGGCAGAGCAGACCCCACACGGCAAAGGCTCCGCGCTGAGGACCCGAGCGCGCTGACTGGGGAGCTGCTGGTGACCCCGGCTGGGCGGTGGGGATGGCTGTGGGCTGCTGACCGGCGTTTCACTCTGGCCTGCACCATATTTCTGCTGAGCGGCACAAAGGACCCCTGTGCTGCTGCTGCTGCTGCTGCTGCAGATTTAAGAACGAAAAGATTGACTGAAGCCGCCTGTTTTATTATTTTTGGCTCCTTCAGCAATGTATCAAAAACCTGACTCTGGGTTGATGCTGGTGCCCTACTTTATAGAAGCCCTGAAAAGCAGATCCAGGACAGCGAGCTTGTCTCTCTGCATGGCATCTGCCAGCAAAGGGTGAGAAAACTTCAAACCGCTGGCGGGGGAAACGGGGGGAGGCAAAACGGAGGCAAGATGTGCTAAATCCAGAGCACGGTTTGCAGGCTGCAAGGGGAAGGGGTGTCTCTGCTAAGGGGGGAGGTGGGAAGTGCACTGAGAGGGCGTTCTGCTGCACAAGCAGCCGATGCTGTTGTTCCTGGGGTGTGGTGCTGACTGGTTTACCCTGGAAGGAAGAAAAGGGTCCTGGTGGCCTTAGGTGACAGACAGTTCTCATTATTATTCAAGCCCAGCAACAATGCTGCCAGGCCTTCACATTTTCTGGATGCTTTGGAGGTGACAGAAGGTCATGCTCAGCTCTGGAGAGGCACATAAGTGAGGATGTGCAGGGAGTTAGTGGTGGAGCTGGGCGAGAACCTACAAATTCTGAGTGGTTTGTCAGTGCTGTGCACGGTGGTGCTGGCTGGAGGGATCCGGCTGGGAATCCGGCTTGGAGGGGGGACTCGTGGCCGCCCA
>NW_010307774.1:0-206 GCF_000700745.2 Antrostomus carolinensis | reverse complement strand
AGGATTTACGATGTGCTGCAGACATGGACGGTGGCCTTTGAGAAGTGGAGAAGGAAGCAGCCATAAATAACAGGCAGGGGACAGTGCCGTGTGGTGGTTTTTCATTTACTAGAGAGTCCTACTTTGTTCTTGATGAGTAATGGAGGCGTTTGACTGCGCCAGGATGACAGCAGCAGCCTGGCTGGGGGAGCGTGGCGGCGTGGGCT